>NW_027041059.1:0-271492 GCF_037179485.1 Ochlerotatus camptorhynchus
TTTTAAATTTTCTCACTACTTGACTAGCCTATTGGTCCCAAGCAAATCGATTAACGTATCCCATTCTAGTTGAAATTCTAGTACTACACAATGTTTGTTTTGATTGGCTATGAAAGTTTGACAGATAAAATGAGAGGCTCGTGGATTTTCCTATGTTTCAAGGGGTGCATCGATTAGCTTGGGACCAAAGAGAGTACCAGAGCTGAGCCAGTTTTTCGGGTTTTTTGACAGATAATGCATGGGCTAATTGTCACAAAACCTGAAAACGTATCTATTGTGCGCCGGCCTTTAGAGTTACCTCTATGGTTGTACCCACAAACGAAGTGACAGACGACTAACTGGTGAAGAAATCCATTAAAATAATGTGGTTTACTATAATAGAATTTTCTTGGAAGCTTGTGAGTTAGTTTTTTTGTTTTGATTTGAACAAAGTTGATTTTGTTTACAATGATTCTTTGACAGTGTGCAAAGAGTGTATCATTTTGTAATTTTTTTATGCATTTCAGTTTTGAGTAGAGTGAAAGAGATAGAACCAAAACATTCTAATACATTTGGTGAAAATGCTAGTACAATCCAGTAGTAGCTAAGATGAATACTAAGATGAAACTGTCGGAAGAAAAACTTTCTATTTTAGTGTCCTCTTTCACGGTCCCTTTCATCCAATGAATACCCCCCATATTCAAGGTAATTTTGTGGTTTTGCTGCCCCCTCGGTAGAGATGAAATTTTGCGTTCATTTTTTTCAAAACAAACACACCAAAATCAGAGGTGTCCCATTTTTTAATTACTCGATTAACAACTAATCGTTTTTTTTTTGTTCGCTGTGCTGCCATTTTTCCACCAATGAGAGTGCATCACATGTTGGAAACGATCGGTGATGATCTTCTGGAGAAGTTAATGCTTATATCGGCATGATATAACCAACAATCAATACGAAACTAACGATTTTAAATTGGCTCACCACTTTAGTAGCCTATTGGTCCCAAGCAAACGATTAACGTACCCTATTCTAGTTGAAATTCTATTACTACACTATGTTTGTTTTGATTCGCTATGAAAGTTTGACAGATAACATCAGGGGTGTGTGGATTCATGCAGAACATGCAGGGGTGAGTGAAATAGCTTGGGACTGCTTGGGACCGTTGTTCTGGTACTGAGTGAGCCAAAAATAATAATGATTTTCTTCGGGACCCAGTGGTCTTAGAGTTACCTCTATGGGATAACGTCTTTCGGCAACATACGGGGGTCCAAAATTGAAAACAGTCATTTTGGATGCGTTACGAAAAATTAAAAGATTTTGAACGATAATAACTCAACCGTCTCCCGATAGATTTACGAGATAATGGCATCAATCGATTGGAAATATTTCTAGCAATTTGCTGAATGTTTTAAAACTATTGATTTCATTCTGTAAACTATTGAAAAATGGTTAAAAGTAAACCATTGTCTAAAGATGGTGAAAATCGATTGATTTTTTTATATTCTTATACTTTCTCCAACCGAGACATCAGATGCGAGTATCTGACACCTCTGATATTTTCTGTTCTACTATTTAAGCGTCCAACAAGGTCGCCAGTTCCATCATTGTCTATCCGATCGTCGACCCAGCAGCAGAGCAGCAGTACCAGAGCAGCGGAAGCAGAGCAACGGCAGCAGAGCAGCGGCAGCAGAGCCTGGGGGCGAAAGGGCAACTACGCCGAGTGCGTTGGTGCCAGTGCTCCGGTATACTGGGCCGCCGTCATGGAATGCCCAGCTGCTGCAGTTCTCAGTCGATCGTATTCACCGTCTGCTCCGCAAGGGCAACTACGCCGAGCGCGTTGGAAAAATGGCCCTTTTCAGGGCCACAACATTATCAAGAAAGAGTTTAACGATTAATTTTCTAGGGTGGTGTACAAGGGAGTACCCAGCACAATCATGGGCATTGGCTCCAAGCAATATTTCATCAGATTCCAGACAAATCTGTTCGATAGTAATTAGAACAGAAAATGAAAATATAAAAATGAGGTAAGGAAAATAATTAAAGATTGAAGATTAATACCTGGCTGAATAAAGATACACATTACCATTTATTATATAAGACCACGTAGTCCTACGTCACCATTGCGTACAACCCCATAGGGCTGTCCCTTGTAGTTGGAGGGTGGTGTACAAGACACAACCGCATTGTTGACGTAGGACTACGAAATTTTTTACGGTTCAGACTCCCTTGTACACCACCCTCCAACTACAAGGGAGCCTATGGGGTTGTACGCAATGGTGACGTAGGACTACGTGGTCTTATATAATAAATGGTAATGTGTATCTTTATTCAGCCATGAACCATATTTTAATTATTTTCCTTACCTCATTTTTATATTTTTTTCATTTCCTGTTCTAATTACTATCGAACAGATTTGTCTGGAATCTGATGAAATATTGCTTGGAGCCAATGCCCATGATTGTGCTGGGTAATTAAATTTTTTATTCAACAGATTGCGTTCAACGTATCCACATCGTATAATGGCCCCATCAAGCAGATCGCTCGTAAGTTCACCGGAGGAAAGGCTCCTCTCAAACAGATGGCCACCGGAGGAGTGAAGAAGTCTCATCGCTACTGGCCAGGAACTGTCGCTCTGCGTGAGATCCGTCGTTACCAGAAATCGACCGAGCTGCTGACTGCAAGTTGCCTTTCAAGCGTCTGGTTCGTGAAATCGCCCAGGACTTCAAGGCCGATCTGCGCTTCCAGAGCTCGGCCGTTAATGACCCTAAAGGAATCCAGTGAGTCCTATCTGGTCGGTCTGTTCGCCATCCACGCTAAGCGTGTCACAATTATTTCATGTACCATTTTCGGTTTTCACAAAATGTACCCCCATATAGAAATCACAGACGTCAAAACCGTACGGTTGTGTCATGGATACCTCTTATTCTTTTTGTCAACATTATTTTCATAAGGCAAATCAACTGATTTCTTATCGCGGACTTTGCTAACGCTGCTTTCGAACATTTAAAAGTTCAATAAATCATCAAAACCTTTCACGTTGGAAATCGATTTGTGGCCCTGAAAAGGGCCGATGTATTGTTTGGATGGTACGAATCTACTTTGAGCTGGTGTACTTGGTGACGACCTTGGTTCCTTCAGAGACAGCGTGCTTGGCTCACCCGGCAGCAGCAGACGGCCCGCAGTTTGGATTTCGCGGGACGTGATCGCCAGACGGGACGACTCAGCAGCAATACTGATAGTCGTTTCGACGGTGGTGTCTCGTTTTGTGCCCGTAGCATAAGAAGCGAAACTCCTCCCCTTTTCAGTATTTTACTGTATGTATTGTTCCCTCCCTGTATTAATAATATGCTACTCGACGCAGGTATAAGTATACCCTCGACGAGTGAAATAAATCGACCTATCTGGTCTGTCTGTTTGCCATTCACGCTAAGCGTGTCACAATTATGCCAAAGGACATTCAACTGGCTCTTCGTATTTGTTGTGAACGCTCTTAATTTCTTCGTTGAAATCTATCAAAACCGGCCCTTTTCAGAGCCACTAAAAGATTCCACAAGAGAGTTGAGAAGGACATTTCTGCTGCTTACAACTGATCGCATCACAGTGAATCCTGATCTAAAAATTGCAACCGGCAAGTGCCCTAGAACCAAAAGCGGTGCGATGCTATGACGATGACTGTAAGGGGCTTAGAAGCAGAAGGGTGAAAGCCAATTCTCTTTTTCGATTTTCTCTTTTGTGATGACCATGGTTTCCTATTTCGCACTATTTCCATAGAGGTAACTCTAAGACCACTGGGTCCCGAAGAAAATCATTATTATTTTTGGCTCACTCAGTACCAGAACAACGGTCCCAAGCAGTCCCAAGCTATTTCACTCACTTCTGCATGTTCTGCATGAATCCACACACCCCTGATGTTATCTGTCAAACTTTCATAGCGAATCAAAACAAACATAGTGTAGTAATAGAATTTCAACTAGAATAGGGTACGTTAATCGTTTGCTTGGGACCAACAGGCTACTAAAGTGGTGAGCCAATTTAAAATCGTTAGTTTCGTATTGATTGTTGCTATTTCTGCTATGCTCTTCTATCATCCACAACAACAAACGTATCAATGAATGTGTTTGCCGTCGAGTTAACGTTATCTGACCGTGCACTTCGTAGTTGCTCCTCCGTGAATGATCAAAACTCAAGAGCAAATTTTCATTACGTCGAAAGTAAAGGTAAACAAAGTCGAGCTATCAGTGTCAATCGATGCTCCTGCTATTACCATAGAGGTAACTCTAAGACCACTGGGTCCCGAAGAAAATCATTATTATTTTTGGCTCACTCAGTACCAGAACAACGGTCCCAAGCAGTCCCAAGCTATTTCACTCACCCCTGCATGTTCTGCATGAATCCACACACCCCTGATGTTATCTGTCAAACTTTCATAGCGAATCAAAACAAACATAGTGTAGTAATAGAATTTCAACTAGAATAGGGTACGTTAATCGTTTGCTTGGGACCAATAGGCTACTAAAGTGGTGAGCCAATTTAAAATCGTTAGTTTCGTATTGATTGTTGCTATTACACTATATACTGTCCGAATATAGGATCACATCCCATTTTTAAATTTATTTACTAGTCAAATTGCTTTTTGACGTAATCACCTTCCGATCAAAATAGTTTTCGATGTTACTTAAGTCACCCAATTTCTATGGAGATGCCGTTTGCCTTAAGTAACAGCGCTGAGAAACCCATGAAAAGTGTTCGTTCGTCGTTTCGCTTTCTCATTATTAAAGTGAATAAATCGAACTGTTGGTTGCTAAGATGATTTCGGTGGTCCTAAAATGATGAATGGGCTGCACGTAAGGAGACGTAATTGATAATTCTCCCGAATATCCTGGTAAATACACTTTGAATTAAGTAACAATAGGGGCCATCAAACGACGTATAATAACTTTTGACTCAAACACCAGTATTTTTTAGCATGAAAGCTAGTGATTTGCATTTGTATGATTAAAGCCCTGCTAAATATGTTAAACATTGCTATCACTATGAGATTATATGTGTTTAATTGGAAATAGGAATAACTTTTCGGCGTCTGGCTCGACGTGGTTATGTCAAGCGCCTCCGGTCTGATCTTCGAGGAAACCCGAGGTGTGCTGAAGGTGTTCCTAGAAAATATGCGTGATGCCGTCACCTACACTGAACACGCCAAGCGCAAAACCGTCACGGCCATGGATGTCATCTACGCTCTGAAGCGACAGGGACTGGCTCGACGTGGTTATGTCAAGCGCCTCCGGTCTGATCTTCGAGGAAACCCGAGGTGTGCTGAAGGCGTTCCTAGAAAATATGCGTGATGCCGTCACCTACACTGAACACGCCAAGCGCAAAACCGTCACGGCCATCGATGTCATCTACGCTCTGAAGCGACAGGGACGCATTCTGTACAGTTTCGGAGGTTAAAACTTATCACCAATGTAACAAAACGGCCCTTTTCAGGGCCATCAAGTTCATTTCAGAAAAGAGTTAGAATAGAATTTATGTAGAGTATCCCCTGCTTTCAAGTTTGGTTACAAGATTACAACTCTAGAGAGCAGCAGCGCCCGTGGTGTAGTGGTAAGCATCCCAGCAGGTCTGGGTTCAATCCCAGTCAACGCTGCCGGGAAGTTCTGAGGCATAACATCTCTGATCACGCCTTCCTTCTGGGTTCTCGGTTCATGAGTTGATGGGTCGATAGGTAGGGTCCAGGTGTGGGCATGCACAATTGTACCACAAACGAAGTGACAGACGGAGCGGCTCGAAAACTTTGGTGACTAACCTGCTATTTCAATTTTTTAGTGTACCACATGGCAACACCACTACTACTGGATTGTAGCACATGGCAACACTACTACCAACAATCAATACGAAACTAACGATTTTAAATTGGCTCACCACTTTAGTAGCCTATTGGTCCCAAGCAAACGACCCTATTCTAGTTGAAATTCTATTACTACACTATGTTTGTTTTGATTCGCTATGAAAGTTTGACAGATAACATCAGGGGTGTGTGGATTCATGCAGAACATGCAGGGGTGAGTGAAATAACTTGGGACTGCTTGGGACGGTTGTTCTGGTACTGAGTGAACTAAAAATAATAATGATGTTCTTCGGGACCCAGTGGTCTTAGAGTTACCTCTATGCTACTACCACAAACGAAGTGACAGACGACTTTCTCCGAAGAAATTAATTAAAAAAATGTGGTTATCTGTAATAGAATTTTAGTCCACCTTCCGCCGCTCACCGCCAGGTTCGCTAGTATTTTTGTTTTGAATTTATTCAAGTTGGTTTTGTGTGCAATGATCTGGCAACTCGCGTTGACGGAGTGCTGTTTTCTCACTCATCAAAGAAAATTTTGGTTAGAGTGAGAAAGTAAGGAACAGTCAGCGCGGGAACCGTGTGCGTTATACAGGTGCAGGAGAAGGATTGTAGTCGACTCTTTCGTTCTCACGGTGTTCTTACGATGCATGATCCAACGTTACGTCACACTAGATTATGCATAAGAACGTCGTGACAATGAAAGAGTTGACTTTTCCTTCTGCCTCACCAATCACATTGATCACAGCACCAGCGATTCTCCGTCGGTCCGTCTCACTGCGCGCGTGTTCTCTGTGTTCCTTCAGATGTTTATTTTATAATTATTTTTGGGATGAACATTGCTGCCAAGAAGATCTGTCCTCGGATCTATCTTATATGATAATCATGCATGAAGCATTGGAACAGTTTTCAAAAAATCTTTGACATTCACACTCAGGATACTTTTTTCTTACCGTGTAGCTAGTTTTCAATAAAAGCCCCGTTTTGAGACAAGCGAACAAACAAACAAAAAAATACATAAATGTAAACCATTATAAGTTACATTGTTTTCTCGATTTTCCTTCGGATTTTCCCTGGATCGGTCACAAGTGGCAGGTGAATATAAGACTGCTTTGGGCCGGAATACCACCGAAACAATGCCTGGGAAGATGTATTCATCCGTAAGATCGAACGAATTCGTCGAGAGGAGGTCGGTTACTTGCCCCGGATGCGTTGTGTGAACTCTTGGGCGACGACGTCGGTGCTGATGTATGTGTTGACGTTCGGAATACCCGTTAAATATGGACTGACCGATGCGTGGATGTCACTCTAGAGGGTGTAGGAGCTGATTGATGTAAGTATGAGTTACATTCGAGGAATTACCTGCCATTGAAATTATTATTCATATTTTCAGGTACCGAACATTACCGAGTACAACAACTGAACTGGTTCGACGAGTCGTAAAGATATCCACTGGGACATATCATTGGTGGAACCGTCTATTCCGAACTGATGATTACCTGCGTTGGTACCTATTGGCTGTTGCATGTGAGCATGCATAAGGGCGTAAACGCGATGATCGATTCTTTTCGTCGTGTTTCTCTTATTAATAACTTGGTTGGTTTAACGTTTCTCGGTGAGTTTGTTGTTTTATTTGATAGCCAACACAACCTGTCACAGCAGTACATTGAACACATTCCAGAAAATTGTTTCGCTTAACTGAAGAGAGAAAATCGACGAAGATAATAGCAACAATCAATACGAAACTAACGATTTTAAATTGGCTCACCACTTTAGTAGCCTATTGGTCCCAAGGAAACGATTAACGTACCCTATTCTAGTTGAAATTCTATTACTACACTATGTTTGTTTTGATTCGCTATGAAAGTTTGACAGATAACATCAGGGGTGTGTGGATTCATGCAGAACATGCAGGGGTGAGTGAAATAGCTTGGGACTGCTTGGGACCGTTGTTCTGGTACTGAGTGAGCCAAAAATAATAATGATTTTCTTCGGGACCCAGTAGTCTTAGAGTTACCTCTATGATAATAGATTACCGCGTTTACGCCCTTATACATGCTTACTGTCTATTTATATCTTTTCAGCACCGATCTTTAGTGGACTAACGGAAATCTCGACGTGTCTGTTGACCAAACATTTGAAGTCAGCCGATGTCGGTCTGTTCGTCGCTAGCTTTATTGGCATCGTTATATTTCATGTTTGGTAGCCAGATCATATGATGACGAGGACATTGCTATCTTTGCCATCCACTGCATGTACTCGTATCTGTGGTTCGTGATGGGACTGGTCAGCTCCGGGATGGGAATTTGCATCAATCCGCTGGGCACCAGCGCTTAGAACTATCTGGTGAGCGATCACGTGGTTCAACCTGATCTGATGTGTACCCGGAGACGAAGCAAGCCGAGCGAAATTTTGCAAAAACCCGTGAAACTATTTTCGTTCTGGTGGCATGCAGTTCTCAATATGGACAACACGAGCAAGACCAGCTTTTCCATCAATCAAAGCACAGATGTGGGAGTCGGATAGCTCAAGCCATGGCGCAAGCGACAGCAACAACGCCGACAGCGGCAAGGAATCGTTGTCCGTGCACAATACCAAGAAGTGCCGAAAAACCGGCGAAATGACAGCTTGCTTAATACTGTAAGTCGGGAGAAAGTTCTGTCATTTGATGTGCTTTTATTTTTTCATGATCAATTTTTATTTTGAATTAACGTAACCGGTGGGCGAAACACTTCGGCGAACGAAATTTTTCTTTAATGTGACATTCTACGTAATATGGCGAGTGCCAAGTGATGTACATGTGATTTCATCATTCATCAGACCATAAAAAAAAATCGGTGGTGCAGTGCAGGGCACCATAGGGCAGGTACCACCATATATAATCATTGATCTGGAAGCCAAGCTTCATGAAAACCGTAAATGCCAGGTGAAGCTGGGGGCCATTCGGGTTGTTTGCCGACTTCCCTAGTGAAGCACTGAACGTGATCCAACGGAAGGTAGAAATAATTGGATTATGAATTAGAGGGTTTCTTCGAAGCTGGACACTTAAGGGGAAACTAATAGCAAAAAAAATCTAGAGGAAATTCCGTTTTTTCCTTACGTTCTGAGAAAAGTGGATTCGTTTTGGAGGCTGACTCGCAGTTCTGTTGAAAGCAACGGACAGGCGAAGAACTGCTTCAGAAGCTATAATACTATAATGCAAAAGCAGCCAATGCTGCCCGGCCAAGTCGATCAAGGATGATAACCTGAAGATGCCAAGTACTCCGGTCAGTTTACGACTTCTTCTAATCCATTGTAAAAAAACTCAATATTATATTTCAGACTACTCCAAGCCAACCGGCAAAACCATCTGCTAGATCCGCTTCGCATCAATCCAGAACTGATCGAGTACGTCCTGCAGTACATCGTTGAGAAAACTAGCCATGGTTGACCCCAGGAGTAAAATTGCACCAAAATTAGCAGATCTCCGGGACGGGACTGCCGAAATACCACAGCTTCTAAAATGAAAACGATGTAAGTGAAAAACGGTGTTGGAGAGAGATTTGAAATTTTGGTTAAACTTTTCCTTCGATAACAGGTGCCAGAAAACTTCCATCAAGGCCGAAGGTGATGCCCCTGCAAAAATATGGAAATTCTAGCAACTAGATGTACTGCCGCGTCCGTCCGTTACCGTGTGAATTCGATCTGTCCTCGAGTCACGGCTTACAATACGGTTGTCTTGGCAAAACCTGGGATTACAATCAACTATCAAGATCATGAACCTAATGGAAACACAGTACATCTTCAAGCATGTGTTCAAGGCTTCATCTACCCAGCATGATGTTCACTCGACGGCAGCTCAACCGCTGATCCAATCACTGATTCGGAGAAGAAATGGACTGCTCTTTACGTACGGAGTGATCAGTAGTGGGAAGTTACACGATTACTCGCAACATTCACCATCGGAGAAAAATGCCGTGGTTTAGGACTGGGTTCAATCCCAGTCGGCGCCGCCGGGATGTTCTGAGGCATAAGGAAAGTAAAGCCGTTGGTCCCCGGTTCATGAGTTGATGGGTCGATAGGTAGGGTCCAGGTGTGGGAGCTGCCTCCCTGGCGTCGGTAGCATTGGTGTTCAGCACGGAAAACAATTTCGACGGAAAACAAATCAAGAAGAAAAAAATGGTTATTTCAATAAACAAATAAATCATTTGTATTCATATACCAATTATTTAAAAATAGCATCTCTTCACATACATAAAAAGGATTGGACAGATATATAAAATGTATAAGCAACACGTAGAGAAATTATTTTTAAATTCAAATGGATATATTTTGACTCAGGGCCTAATATATTTTTGATGTTGTTTCAAATATATTATTCGGTTAATTCAAAGAAAAATATTTTTGAATCAACAAACCAGTTGTAGAGTCAATAATCTGTTTGTTGATTCTAAAAACCATTTTGTTGATTCAAAAATATGTTTTGTTGAAATAGTGATACAATATGCTTGAATCAATAACAAAATACATTAGGCCCTGAAACAAAAATCAGTTTTCCTGCGTGGATACATATAATAATGTAATATTCATGTTACAAGTCTTTAAAGATGTTTATAGATTATAGATATACATTTATCTTTTTGCGAATTATGTTTTTCAATTAGACGGTCAAGTAATAATTAAATTACATTATTTCAATCATAGTGTTTTCATTGGATTTTCTAATAGCGCAAATTTATTAGACTTCCACATAACGGGAATATGTCATATTGGTTCAGTGTAGGAAACTCTGAGAAAAATTTACTGGCAATTATAAGGCGATTTCAAAGGGATAGGTCCTATGAGCATAATCCGAAAGGAATACCGACAAGGTTCTGAGGATAATTTCTAAGGAACTCGCACAAGAACTGCAAGGGGATTATGAGAAGAGAATTTCAAGAATTTTCAGGAAGCAAATTAATTCTGAGACGGAATTACTATGGACATTTTTAGGAGAGTTCAAAAATAATTCTGATTGAAATTTCAAGGCTCTGAGGTGAACTCCAGAAATATTCTAGAGGATTTTAAATGAGAATAATGTTGATAAATTAAAGTTTTGCAGTCTCAGTATTTTAAAATTTGAACGATTTGAATTTTGAAAGCTGGAACTTGAATTTGGAAATGTTTTCAAAATTGTAAAGTTAGTTTTGGAGATTTCGGATTTAGTAAAATGTGCAAGATTCTGTTGCTTGATTTTTTTTTCTCCAGATTGCGGACTAGTTTTTTTTTTAATCCTGGACTTAAGATAAATTTCCCTAAAGATCTACTCGGTATTGTGTGATGTCCGTTGTCCATACGTTGTCTAGTTTTAAGTGTTTGAGTCTGTAACCCTCTGGTTGAAAAGGATGTCAATTGAGTTCTTTAATTTAAAAAAATATATCGGTTTTTATATATCATCTGAAAGAGCTTCGTTTTCTGAGCACAGCGATATTTTTTTCAAACCCACACACTTTCATCTCGATTTTTAAATCAAGATTTAAAGCAAAATAATAACTTCACTGTTTGACACTAAACTGACAAATTGACAGCTCGCTCCCATACAAAGTGACACCGAGGGGCGCTAATAAGGTGATTTTGGCAAATGTAATCGTACTTATTTAAAATAGTTCCAGTGTACCAAAATTGATGAAATTTTGGGTTTGGGTTCCATTTTTAATGCAGATTACGAATATGTATTAACCTCAATACCCTTAAAGAACCCAATTGTCGTTATTATTCCGAGGGAATAGAGAAGTGAACTCCTGGTGGATTATGAAAAGAATTTTAATCTGAAGAGATTTTAAAGGACATTGAATAGAAATTCTGAGGAAAGTTCCATGGAAATTCTGATGACAATTCAAAGGAAATCAAAATACAAGGACATTTGCAAATGAATTCTGAGGTTTCAAGGAGTTTTTTTTTAAGGAATCCTAGGAAACTCTGAGAAAAATTCAATTGCAATTCTAAGGAGATTTCAAAATGATAGAGCCTCTGAGCATAATCTGAAAGGAATACCGACAAGGTACTCGGGGACAGGGAACTCGGACAAGAATTGCAAGAGGATTATGAGAAGAGAATTTCAAGAATTTTCAGGAAGCAAGTTAATTCTAAGATGAAATTTCTATACATTTTTAGGAGAGCTCAAAAATAATTCTGAGTGAAATTTCAAGGCAATTCTGAAGTGAACTCCTAAGAATTCTAAGGATACTTCTTGGGTTAATCTGGAGGGTATACCACAAGAAACATTCCAGATGGTTTTAAATGAGAATAATGCATACCGAGTATGGCCGGGTCCTGTTTGGCGTCCAACAACGATGTCTTCTCTGTCGCGGATGACTGTGGCTTTGGTTAGAAGCACGGACTGATGAAATCTGTAGCAAAAATTGCCGCCAACAAGCGCGAGTCATTGACAACTGAACATCTAATACTTGTAAGCAAATGTTAACTCGATGTGTTCACCCCTAATCATTTTGGCCTATGGTCTTTCATTATACAAAAGAAGTGCAGATAACAACGTAAACATCATAATGACTTGTTGTTTGACAGCAGGCTTTCCCTTTCAATTTTCGTTAGAGAAAAAGAGATAACAGGCGGTACCCCAATAGCATCTACTACATTAAGCTAGTACATATGAGTAGATAGTGTTGCCGTGAGGTACACTCGAAAATTTCAAGTGTAAGTGCGTCAAATCAAATTTCGAGCCGCTCCGTCTGTCACTTCGTTTGTGCTACTACCATAGAGGTAACTCTAAGACTAGAAGCTCCAGAAATAACGTGCTCAACTTTTTGGCTCAGCTCTGGTACTCTCTTCGGTCCCAAGCTAATCGATTCACCCATCGAAACATAGGAAAAACCAACAACCCCTCATTTTATCTGTCAAACTTTCATAGCGAATCAAAACAAACATTGCGTAGTACTAGAATTTCGACTAGAATAGAATATGTTAATCGTTTGCTTGGGACCAATAGGCTAGTCAAGTAGTGAGCCAATTTAAAATCGCTAGTTTCGTATTGATTGTTGCTACTACTGGTTTGAACTAGCATTTTCACCAAATGTACTAGAATGTTTTGGTTCTATCTCTTTCACTCTACTCAAAACTGAAATGCATAAAAAAAATGACAAAATGATACACTCTTTGCACCACAAACGAAGTGACAGACGGAGCGGCTCGAAATTTGATTTGACGCACTTACATTTACAATTTTCGAGTGTACCTCACGGCAACACTATCTACTAATATGTACTAGATTAAACTAGGTACCGCCTGTTATCTCTTTTTCTCTAACGAAAATTGAAAGGGAGAGCCTGTTGTCAAACAGCATGTCATTATATCGCTTCTTTTGTATAATGAAAGACCATAGGCCAAAATGATTAGGGATGAACACATCGGGTCAACATTTGCTTACAAGTAAACGATGTTGAGCTGTCAATGACTCGCGCTTGTTGCAATTGTTGCTACAGATTTCTTCAGTCCGTGCTAAAAGCCTAAGTCACAGTCATTCGCGACCGAGAAGACGTATAGCGAATTCGTTTATTATCGGGGTTGGAACCAGTTCCAACCCAGTGCGAAACCGAACTTTTTGTCAGTGTGAACCTCAACCTGAGCTAGGTTTTAAAAACAAACGAGCAAACTGACTGAGGTTGGAACTGAGTAATAAACGAATTCGCTAATAGACATCGTTGTTAGACGCCAAACAGAACCCGGCCATACTCGGTATGCTGGTATACATTCACTCCTCCGTAGCGGAACTGGAAGGATCCACCCAAGCTGCCGGATATCAGTTTTGTCTGCTCCAGCTTCTTCTTATTATTCTGCAGAACCAGACAGTGCGAGTACTGGTCGTGTTTGCCAAACCAACCGGTGGAATACTAATCTGAAAGCCGATTTCTTAGGCACGTTGCATTTGTCGCAGTAGATCGTCACTTGCCGCTGCACTTTCATGGAGCGGATTACAATCGCCGTGGCAGTAGTTTCGTCGTACAGATCGATCACTGGATCGATATCAACCCGATAGGTATGGCCGGCATGCTTCGCGTAGTGACGCTCGCTCATGTCACGGGGAATCCTTTCCGAACAGGCGGCGCATTGAAACTTCTGTACGAATCGATCCGGACATAGGATTTGATGTCACGCTTTTGTCTCTTGCTGCCTCGACTGCTCAGCCTCTTCTTATTCATCATTCAAAACATTTTCCGGTACGGGTGCGGGTAGTGGATGTCCCTGTCGAATTGGTTGATTAGACGAGATCATCGTCATCGACAAGTACCAGTTATCAAACTTTCCAGTTATCATGCAGATGATGTTTTCAACGGAGTAGTCTCTTCCACCTATGCAGCACAAGCTCGGTTAACAAGCTACGGCAAGTTTTTACGTCGATGCAAATGGGAAATTGGAATTCAATCTGAAATTGAAAACCAACCCTAATAAAATTGTTATGGTTATTTTGCTTAACGATGGTAGTTTGCATGTATGGTAGTTTTTATAAGGGAAACAGTAAAAAAAAGTTGTTGAATATTACAGCAGATAAGCTGCACGTAACATATACACATTACTCCAGTCAGTAATGTTTTACTGGGTTTTTGAATTGCGGACTGTTCGAAAAAAGTTTAAAACTCTGCAGGAAATTCAAAAATATGAAACTTTTTCTGAACTTGTACAGATAAAGTTCTGTTAATCTCATTTCTTTTTTTTTTTCCTTTGATTTGTTTTTCGTCGATCTGGTTTTCCGTACTGAGCACCAATGCTACCGATGCCAGCACTGATAAAAATCCCCTTATACCTTTTGGCAAATTTCCATTGCTGATTATTCATACCAACCAATTTGTTCCGAACGGCCGGAAGACCAAGCTGAGGCATGGGATGCTCACTATGCCCCACTTGTTCACTATGCCCCTCTTACCCCTACCATAAAATCACAACGAAAATCATGGTATATGAGAAATGTACAATAAAAAAGGGGGCTTGTTAAGCTAAGCATCTTAACAATAAAAATATTGATTTTTGTCGAACAAATTTGATCTCATCAAATTAATTTTCATTGATAATTGTATCGTTAAAAATGAAATTTATTATTTCTCCTTTCCAATAATTTAATAATAAATTTTTAATGTGCCCAAAATTCAACCGTAAAATTCATTGTAATTTCGTTATTTTATTATAATTTTTTTTGCGGCCATCCTCGGTATGCATTCGTTACTCCCGAGGTTACTCCGTAGCGGAACCGGAAGCTCTCGACGAGGGCGATCTAAAGGAGGAAAATTTACTCCAAAATCATGCCGAGATCCATCGAATCAAAGAGGCGATCGACGTGCTGGAGGTGAGAATGAAGGAGGATCGGATGAAACTGATTTTTTTTTAAATTTATTACGGCTAGAGATGCTGTATGTCAAGCGTTTGAGCATGATTGCGGTACGATGCACTATTCTGGACTGGTCTACTATACGTGGCAAAACTAGTCATTATACCTGCTACGTGTACCTTGTTACCTGAAGACGAGGAAGGAATCTTCGGATTCATGGAGGAGGACATCAGAAATGAGGAAGCTCGTATGCGAGGACAAAAGTGTTACATCTGTAAGGGTTGATGCATATATTATGTCACGCTCTAGGATTTTGTGACAAGCAATGCATTAGGTATAGGAAAAACGTCACGATAGGGGGGGGGGGGTAAATTTCTCTTCGATTTAGCGTGACATAATTAATGCATGGGCCCCAAGGAACGGTATGCGAACGTTTTGTGTTGCACGAAGAAGTGCTTCCGTTCATTTCAGACGCTTTGTGGGATGCAGAATGAGTGCCTGTCGCATTACGTGGATACGTTCCAGTCGTGGTGCCATAAGCACGTAGCGCTGTAGGGTAAGGTGAAATAATCCGGGACCGAAGCCTGTGGGATTTGCTACGATGAGATGGGACCGTACAGGAAGCTGGAATCGATTCGTGCTGTCAGAATGTCTGGTTCCATCGGAGCTGCATGGCACAGTTTGCCCAATCGGCGGGGTACTTTTTCAAGTGCCCTTAGTGCAACAACAAGGACGACTTTAGTCAGCAGATGCAGCAGCGTGGCATTTATATTCCACTGCCACGAGGAACTTCCGTCGAAAACTTCGAGGAACTTCCGTCGAAAAATTGCTTCGAGCCGGTCGTATCAAATCGTTGACTTCTTCGGACAATGAAGACGAAGCATCCTCCGCCGGATCGTCGACCGTGTTCGATTTCAACTATCGTGTGAATTTAACCAAAAAAGCAGTGCCGAAAATCGATGGTAGAATTGCAGTCGATCTAAGAATTCATCCGTTCCGACACGGACACGCTAACGGATGCCTCGATGGGACAGGAGATCGTGCGTCCCAAGACGCCTGCCAGAAATCTTTTGAAAAACTGTTCAAATTGTAGCATTTCGGGTCGAAAACCGTCCCACGAAAACGGTCCACCAGCGAGTCTGATCCGGAGTACGTTTCAGCGAAGAAAATTAGGTTGATTTAATTTTAATGGTGACCTTCCTTAGACGGTGAATTTTCCAGCACTAGTCAGGTCTTTCCCACGGCGCAGTAGATTACTGCCAACGGTGCCACCTCAAGTGGGAATGCGATTCGAAACCGGGTTGACGTTGATGCTCAAAAGTGAGAAAATGTTCCGGATTTCACTACCCACATTAAGCGAATGTCAGCTGGTATCACGCTGCACTCAAAAAAAATGACACGTTCCATTCATGTGTTTTGGAATATGATGACCGTTCATTACTTGTCACCATAGAATCATGTGCTTTTCACACGGATGTCATGAGATTTACACACACAAATAATATGTTTTTGTTGCTTATGAAATCAATACTACCACACATTGATTTCATGTGTTAACTTATCGAAGTCAAAGAGATCCCCATATAATTATGCGCTACTGTTTCCTACTAGTGTATTTAACGTGTATGACACATGAATTGCAATGGATCTCACTATAAAGATGAGAAGAGTACCTAAAGTGTCAAAACAAACATGGAAGACAACAGCTAGCAGAGAAGACTTGTTAGTGGAGTTAGGTTTTCCTAACAAAATCCTCGAAATTATTAACTGTGAGTATGTGAGTATTCTTTGTAGGAAATTATATGTTCAAATAAAGGGATCACTATACACACTTAGAAATAACTAATTTTACACGTGACGGAATCCGTCTTTGACATAAAAGTAGAGACGTAAACAAACATGTCATGTAATGTTTAGTGCTCCGAGACTGAAAAGTTTGTTGCTCGACGAAAAGTAAGTTTGATTGAGCTATATTTCAAGTCTGCTATGGCTCAAATTTATATCAAAATTGACGCTCGTATGTCACTCTCAGAGCACCTAAATTTATATGATTTTAATTCTAGAACAAAAATGAATTCTTTTGGACATCCGATTCTACTACTACGTATACAGAAAAAAAGTACAACTTTATTCACGAAGACAGCGATATTTGATTTGATAGGTTAAGCTATCTACTACAATTAATCTACTGTACACACAATATGAAAATATAAATCAATATATCTATAATGAAATATATCGTGTTTATCATTTTTACATACTGAAACCCGTTCAATAATTATCTTTTAAGAGGACCGTAGTAATGTATTAAGTTTCAAAGGTATCGGATAACATTTTTCTGTTTGTACGGTACTATTGGAATGCAGTATGCATGACTACGATTTGCTTAAATCAAATTCCGTTATCTTTTTCACAGCAACAAATCAAATCTAAAACCAATAGTTATACTATTAGATTGCTACAAGGTCTTTCATGAAATTCATGTGCATCACGCTTAAATTTAGCATGTCTGGTACAACATATTTATATGCAAAACATTTCATGATGAGAAATCAAGCACATGACGTTGACATTTAAATCAAATGAAATTCATGTGTGCTGTAAGTGAATGAAACATGGGTAAGGTATGACTGATTTCATAAGTTATACATTTGAAATTTATGTGTTTGCCACATTGCGCCAATTCAAATGTGAAACACATGAACGGCACGTGTAGATTTTTTTAAGTGTGCTTTCAGCTACTGAGGGAGAACCTTCCAAAACTTCTATGGTGGTAAGCTCCAACCGGTATTATCCTCGGATTAAATCTCGATCAAGAATGTCCGGCTGGTTTGATGTCGACATCAGAGTTAATCAACATAACTCTGAGCAAACATTTTTCAGATCATACAAACAGGGACGGTATTAAAAGTTAATCCGAGTTGGAGCTTACCGCCACTAGTGTTTGGACTGGTGGAGATTGCTAAAGTATGATCCCGATGAAAACATTTTGCGTATACGTATACGTGACGTAGTGTGCGTAAGATACACGTCAGCAATCTCTATGACACAAAGAATGCACCTGAAACCGACGGAGAATCGCAAGTGCTGTGGTGAGGCAGAAGGAAACAAGTTAGCACTTTCATTATCACGACGTTCTTATGCATAATCTAGTGTGACGTAACGTTGGATCATGCGTAAGAACACCGTGAGAACGAAAGAGTTGTCAACATTCCTTCTGCCGCACCTACAGTAACGCACACGGTTCCCGCGCTGACTGTTCCTTACACGGATATGAAAAACTACCCAAAATTAAGTACTTTTTCCTCAATTCTGGGGTTCAGCCCAATAACCCAAATTTGAGTAAATCGCATATAGTAGTTTCCATTTAACACCGGCAAAAAAAATACCTACTCTTAAGTATATTCTACCCAAAATTAAGTTTAATTCACGTAAATTTAAGAATATGCAATTTACTCAAAAGTAACTTATTGGGCTGAACTATATCGTTGGGTCGAATTTCTCGTTCCTTTTTTGACAACAATAACGAGTGCAAGTGAGAGGCTGAAGTCAATATTAAGTAAAAAGAACTCAAATTTTGGGTAGTATTTTTTCTCCGTGTACTTTCTCACTCTAATCAAAATTTCCTTCGATGAGTGAGAAAACAGCACCACGTCAACGCGAGCGAGAACGAGGGTTGCCAGATCATTGCACACAAAACCAACTTGAATTAATTCAAAGCAAAAATACTAGCGAACCTGGCGGTGAGGGGCGAAAGGTGGACTAAAATTCTATTACAGAGAACCACATTATTTTAATTAATTTCTTCGGAGAAAGTCGTCTGTCACTTCGTTTGTGCTTTGCACACTGTCAAAGAATCATTGTACACAAAATCAACTTTGAGCTAAACCAAAACAAAAATACTATCCCATCTGGTGGATGATGGCACAAGCTTCTAAGAAAATTCTATTACAGTGAACCACATTATTTTAATTGATTTATTCGCCAGTTAGTCGTCTGTCACTTCGTTTGTGGTTGTACACACCAACTGCTAATTTGGTAATAACTTTTCACTCAGATGTTGAAATTTATTTTTCTTTAAAGTAATTGATAAATTAGGCTCATAGTTTACTATAAATATGCGAAGATTAGGTAAAGCTTAACATTTGAATCAACACTAATCAATTTAACACTTAAATTCCGAGATGTGTAGTAAGCATTTCTCACCTCATTTTTACAACGCAAAAACAAATACAGTTTACTACTAGCATTAAAATCTACTTTATTTTACATATCTATAACAAGCTTACACTCTATTCTATCTACTGCTTTGAAAAGAACTATGTTCCGTCAACTGTGTGCAAAGTTATTAGCAAATGAGCAGTTCGTGACAAAACTGCGAAAAACAAGGAATATTCCTAAAATATAATATACACAATTAAGTACAACACATAACAGACGTTATCCAACGCCAACCCTGCGGTCGTATCTAGTATACAACCAACAATCAATACGAAACTAACGATTTTAAATTGGCTCACCACTTTAGTAGCCTACTGGTCCCAAGCAAACGATTAACGTACCCTATTCTAGTTGAAATTCTATTACTACACTATGTTTGTTTTGATTCACTATGAAAGTTTGACAGATAACATCAGGGGTGTGTGGATTCATGCAGAACATGCAGGGGTGAGTGAAATAGCTTGGGACTGCTTGGGACCGTTGTTCTGGTACTGAGTGAGCCAAAAATAATAATGATTTTCTTCGGGACCCAGTGGTCTTAGAGTTACCTCTATGATACAACCAACAATCAATACGAAACTAACGATTTTAAATTGGCTCACCACTTTAGTAGCCTATTGGTCCCAAGCAAACGATTAACGTACCCTATTCTAGTTGAAATTCTATTACTACACTATGTTTGTTTTGATTCGCTATGAAAGTTTGACAGATAACATCAGGGGTGTGTGGATTCATGCAGAACATGCAGGGGTGAGTGAAATAGCTTGGGACTGCTTGGGACCGTTGTTCTGGTACTGAGTGAGCCAAAAATAATAATGATTTTCTTCGGGACCCAGTGGTCTTAGAGTTACCTCTATGATACAACCCTTACAACTTTTTGGCTCAGCTCTGGTACTCTCTTCGGTCCCAAGCTAATCGATTCACCCCTCGAAACATAGGAAAAACCAATAACCCCTCATTTTATCTGTCAAACTTTCATAGCGAATCAAAACAAACATTGCGTAGTAGTAGAATTTCGACTAGAATGGGATACGTTAATCGTTTGCTTGGAACCAATAGGCTAGTCAAGTAGTGAGCCAATTTCAAATCGATAGTATTGATTGTTTTTTTTATCTAGTTCGTTTATTTGTAAGGCTCAATCGCGTTAGCTTTACGGAGCCGATAATTCATTGTTCTTTCTTTGTAACAAAATTCACTTAATTCTATGTCTAGTAGGAGTTGGGCCGGATACTCGCGGCTTACTCGAGGTTAGAGGGGTACATTGTCGAAGGATAGGAAAAGGGGAGGAGCTTGGGAGTAGGGTATCGTTGCCTCATCAGAGCGTTGTCGCCAGTGTGAATGGTAGTGTGGTTCTAGATTTGTCTGGAGTTCGACCGGCTATGGTGACCAGTGGGCGACGATGAGGCTCATCGAGACGGGGGACAAGACAAACAAAAACTAATAAAGAGATACAAAAGACAAACGAATTAAATTCTTATACTAGACATTTGCAGAAACACATAAATCGACTGCATATAGCAGAGATCGCGGGTACCCAACACGTCTCTGATAGGGATATAGGGTTGTCTTCCTTGGGCCTCGAGGGTATTCAAAAGTCGCTCTCTGGCGGCGTCATTATCCGTACATTGCCAAACTGCGTGATCGATGTCATCGTAACCGTTTCCACGAGGTTTATTCTATTGAGATGCGCATCTAGCGAGTAGTGGTTGGACATAAGTCTACTCATCACGCGAATAAAGTCACGACTTAAGCCCAAGCCTTTAAACCACGCTCTCGAAGAAACGTTAGGAATAATTGAATGTAAGCACCGTCCAAGATTTCCATTGTCCCAATCGGTTTGCCAACCCGAAAGGGTACTCTGACGCACTAAATGGTAAAATTCATCGTGTGAAATTTGCCTGTCATAAAATTCGCCTTCCTGCGCGCCCACCTTTGCGAGAGAGTCCGCCTTCTCATTGCCTGGGATTGAGCAATGTGAGGGGACCCATACAAAGGTAATCATATATGATCTTTCGACCAGTACACTCATCTGCTCCCTTAGTATTCATCTTTGCCCTTACCTTTGAAAGGAAATAAGATGAGTGCCTACTTGGTTTCATCGACCGAATAGCCTCAATCGAACTGAGACTATCCGAGAAGATGAAGTAATGGTCTGCGGGCATGTTGGAAATCATCCCCAATGCGAAGTTGATTGCTGCCAGCTCAGCAACATAAACAGAACAAGGTTCCTGAAGTTTGCGGAAGGCGCTAGAGTTTTCATTGAAGACACCGAAGCCAGTGGATCCATTGAGACGTGACCCGTCTGTAAAATATGTTTTCACGCAATTGACGTGTTGGTACTTTTTAGTAATAATAGTTCGAAGTTGATCTGGAATCCCATGAGTTGCTTGTTTCATGGTCAGATCATATTCAATTGAGGAACTGCGATTGGTGAAGTGAGCACGGTCTGGAGTATAACAAGGAAGACACATATCTGACGATATGTAGTGGTGGTAGATTCTCATAAATCGAGATTGTGTGTTCAGAATTTCTTCAAAATTTTCAATTATAAGTGTGTTCGTCACTCCGCATTTGATTAGTATTCTGAGAGAGAGCTCCCAGAAACGGTTCTGGAGGGGTGTTACTCCTGCCAGAACCTCGAGACTCATGTTATGCGTTGAGTGCATACAGCCGAGAGCAATACGCAGACAACGATATTGAATTCGTTCCAATTTTATTAGGTGACATTTTCTTGCCGAGAGAAAGCAGAAAGAGCCGTACTCTAGAACAGAGAGAATAGTTGTTTTATAAAGCGTTATGAGGTCTCCCGGATGAGCACCCCGCCATGTGCCGCATATTGAACGGAGAAAGTTGATCCTCTGTTGACATTTTTGCTTCAAATACGTAATATGGGTATTCCAAGTGCACTTTGAATCAAACCAGACCCCAAGGTACTTGAAAGACAATGATTGAGTAATGTTTCTGCCCAAAAGATTAAGATGCATTTGGGCTGGGTACCGCTTTCGAGTAAACACTACCAGTTCAGTTTTCTGCGGCGAGAATTCGATCCCTAGATTCCTAGCCCAAGAAGACAAGTTATCTAAGGAACTTTGCAATGGTCTTTGCAAGTCCACGGCTTGTGGACCTCTTACGGAAACCACACCGTCATCTGCAAGTTGTCTTAGCGTGCATTGTTCTGCCAAACAGTTGTCGATATCTTTGACATAAAAGTTATAAAGAAGAGGGCTGAGACATGAGCCTTGGGGCAGGCCCATGTAGCTAATTCTGGAAGTTGTCAGTTGTCCAAGGGAAAAGTTCATTTGCTTTTCTGACAACAAATTGTACAAGAAATTATTTAAAATTCCGGAAAGTCCACATCTGTGCAGATTGTCTGACAGAATTTCAATGGAAACTGAATCAAAAGCCCCCTTAATGTCCAAGAATACTGAAGCCAATTGCTCCTTGTGCGCAAAGGCCAGTTGAATATCTGTGGAAAGCAGCGCTAAACAATCGTTTGTTCCTTTGCTCTTGCGGAATCCAAACTGTGTATTTGATAGCAACTTATTTATTTCGACCCACTGATCGAGTCTCCGAAGGATCATTTTCTCCAACAATTTCCTAATGCACGAAAGCATCGCAATCGGACGGTATGAGTTATGGTCAGACGCTGGTTTGCCAGGTTTTCGAATGGCTATTACTTTGACCTGTCTCCATTCAGGCGGTATAATGTTGTTTTCTAGTAAGGAATTGAATAAATCTAGCAAGCGTCTTTTAGCGATATCTGGGAGATTTTTCAGAAGATTGAATTTAATCATATCGCTTCCCGGTGAGGAGTTGTTCGATGAAAGAAGAGCCGTAGAGAATTCCAGCATTGTGAATGGTCTATCCAGAGAGCTGCCGCTCGGAGACGCTTCTCGAAGAATGTGTTGTGCTGGAGCTGAGTCCGGACAGACCTTTTTAGCGAAATCGAATATCCATCGGTTGGAGTATTCTTCACTCTCATTAGAAGATGAGCGGTTACGCATGTTCCGAGCCACCCTCCACAAGGTGTTCATTGAGGTTTATCGTGAGAGTCCCTCGACGAAATTGCGCCAATAACCGCGTTTCTTTTCTTTGACTAATTGTTTCAGCTTTGTCTCAAGCTTTGAATATTCCTCGAAGTATGTGGAGGTTTTGTGTCTACGAAAAGCTTTGAAAGCATCAGATTTTTCTACATACAATTTTGTGCATTCTTCGTCCCATCCAGGTGTGGCTGGTCTCCTTTTGAAGGATGCACTTGGAACTTTTCTTTTTTGTGCTTCCAGAGAGCTTTTGTATATCAAATCGGTGAGGAATCGATATTCTTCCAATGGTGGGAGCGTATCTATTGATTCGATACCGATAGTCACCGCCGTTGCATATTTCTGCCAGTCGATGTTCCTTGTAAGATCAAATGGAACTCGAGATGGTTGTACAGAGTGAGGGGCACACTTAATTGAAATGATGATTGGCAAATGATCACTACCATGGGGATCATTGATAACCTTCCACAGACAATCCAATGATAGCGATCTTGAACACAAAGATAGGTCGAGTCGGCTTTCTCGAGCCGGAGGTTTTGCTATACGTGTCGCTTCACCAGTGTTTAAAATAGTCAAGTTGAAATCGTCGCATAAATCGTAAAAAATAGCCGCTCTATTGTCGTCATATAGGGGGCGACCAGTACCATGGGAGTTCATATCACCCAGAATTAATACTGGAAATGGAAGAATCGAAACAAGATTCCAGAGTTGACTACGGTTAATGGAGGTTCTTGGTGGAACATAAACTGAAGCTATGCAAAGATTTTTGTTCTTCACATTTATTTGGCAAGCGACGATTTCGACGCCTGTTAGAGCAGAAAGGGACATTTTGTAGAAAGGGTAGCACTTTTTGATCCCTAAAAGTACTCCTCCATAAGAATCGTCTCTATCCAGGCGTATAATGTTAAAATCGTGGAAGTTGAGTTCTTTATCGGAAGAAAGCCATGTTTCACAGAGAGCAAATATATCACAGTCAGAATTGTGAAGTAAAAATTTGAACGAGTCTAGCTTAGGCACTAGACTACGGCAGTTCCACTGTAGCACAGTGATCATATCTTCAACCTCGTTCGACGAATTATCCAAGGCAGAAACTAAGCTTCTAAGAGGGTCTTGTATGTTGAACATATTTAATATGAATTCCACAATGTCCGAAAAAGCTAGCAAACCTCGTTCGGACTTGGATTTCTTTTGAGAAGTTTGAGGAGCAGCTTTTTTGTTTTTCTTATCTTTGTTGGGTAATGGCGGAAAATCCTTACTGCAACCAGGAAGTGAAGCAGTAGGAGCCTTCGATTAAATTTTTTCATCCCCTTTACCCTGGGAATTTTGCAATCCTCTGGGAGAGACTTTAGTTTTCTTGCGGCGCACTTTTGGGGAGGAGCATTTTCGTTTTGAGGATCCGTTCGTTTTCAAAGGTGCGTGTACCACCGTAGAGTCACCCTCATCGGATGAGTCAGAGTCCGATTCTTCAGCTGACAAAATCGAAAATTGATTTTCATCTTCGACGGCTGATGCAGCCTTCACCATTTGTGCATATGACTGCTTGGAGCGTCCAAAGATTGAACGCTGCACTTTATCGGAGTGCTGTTTGTACATCGGGCACTCCTGCAAGGGGTGAGGATTCTCGCCACAATATGCGCATTTTACTGATTCTTTGTGGCAAGAATCCTCTTTGTGGTTTTCACCACATTTGCCACAACGAGTTTTGTTGCCGCAATGGCTGGCTGAGTGTCCCAGCCTTTTGCAGTTGGTACAATTATATACCCTCTGTACAAACAACCGCACCGGAAAAAAAGCACCATCAACTTTGATAAAGTTTGGGAGAACTGAACCAGCGAAAGTCACCCGAAACGAGTCTGAATGCTGATAAACTTTCTTGCCATCTTGCAAAGATACTGAATGCAGTTGCCTGACATCCAGTATCTGTACCTGCTCACCGATTTTCGAGTTTTTGAAGCAACCCGATGCTCGTTTTAAGTCCTCGACACTCAGACTCGCCTCGGAGATCACACCTTCTATCTCCACATCTCGAGAAGGGATGTAGATGTTGTACTCAACACTAAACAGCTCATGTTCAGCAATTTTATTTGCCACATCATAAGTCGGTGCTTCTACACGCAGTTTATTGAATCTCTCCTTATGTACCAAGATTCCCGGATACTTCCGCAGCAAGTCTCTCAAAATGTCGAGAGTTTTCAAAGGTTTATTTTTAGGCCGAAAAAAGACAACCCATGGTCCTTTCGAAGACGGTTGGTAGTATCTAGTTCGCGCAACGTAGGTATCCGAAGACGCCATGAGTGTTGCGCAAAAGCGGTGCACAACCGCTTAAAAAGGAAAGAACAAAAAACTTAAAAAAAAAACCTTCACCAATTAATCTACTTAACTACTAGTTGTTAATATTTTGTTGCCCAGTGTATGAACAACCAAACAAACCAAAAACAAAATTATCAAAAAAAAAAAAAAACTTTCGCTAGTTGCAAGAAGTTGCACCACTATAGCCCTCACAACCCTATCAGGGGAGAGGGCAAAGCCACGCGCAAAATTTTATAACAAAAGCGCGGCAATGGGCTAGAGAAGACTATTGTATCACAGACAAAATTGTATAGTATACTTAACACCGGCCGGTGCCGGCTGTGTGAGCTGGTGCAGCCACTCCGTTTGCTGCTTTGTTGTTGTTGCTTGCTGCTTTGGAGTGGTGATGAGACGATGACGGTGAGATGATAGTCCACCGATAGCGTCGCTAAAGGTGGCTACTTCCTCTGCTGACTGCGGTTGCCTTGGGCATTGGACTTGGGAGGAAAAACGCGCGATATAAAAAAAAACCACTATGGTGGGAAAAAAAACTCCACCGGCTACGAAACCAATACCCGCAACGGAGACACGAACAAACTACGTCCGGCTACACTGTACACAAACATCATCCTCTAACCGAATGAAACCTCAGACCATTCAAAACAAAAGACCAAAATCGCTTTTTCGAATGATATCTGCAACCGGATGACGGTTGTTTTGAAATCAGATGATTTTCCTCTCGAATACTGGATGAAACCTGTTATGAGAAGGGATAGGGCCTTCAGTTGAAATGTGTACCCGCATAAACGCGAACCATAAATTGACCTTACCTAAAATGGTTAAAAATTGTTTATAATCCCTGCTAAACTTTAACTGAAATGGTTATGGAACTTTACATGAACGTTTAATGATAAAGTTTCAACCTTATGTATTATGGTTTTTTGGAACTGGATCTTACAAATAATGGGTTGTTAAGAACCATTACCGTTCCAAATTCTTGTTTTCTTGTGCCACCAGATGGGATAGTATTTTTGTTTTGGTTTTGCACAAAGTTGATTTTGTGTACAATGATTCTTCGACAGTGTCCAAAGAGTGTATCATTTTGTCATTTTTTATGTATTTCAGTTTTGAGTAGAGTGAAAGAGATAGAACCAAAACATTCTAGTACATTTGGTGAAAATGCTAGTTCAATCCAGTAGTAGCATAGAGGTAACTCTAAGACCACTGGGTCCCGAAGAAAATCATTATTATTTTTGGCTCACTCAGTACCAGAACAACGGTCCCAAGCAGTCCCAAACTATTTCACTCACCCCTGCATGTTCTGCATGAATCCACACACCCCTGATGTTATCTGTCAAACTTTCATAGCGAATCAAAACAAACATAGTGTAGTAATAGAATTTCAACTAGAATAGGGTACGTTAATCGTTTGCTTGGGACCAATAGGCTACTAAAGTGGTGAGCCAATTTAAAATCGTTAGTTTCGTATTGATTGTTGGTAGTACCCTAATAAAAATTGGATGGTTAATTTGCTTAACGACGTGTTCTGGGTATCATCCAAACCATTTGTGGAATAGTTCAATGATTTGGGTTATCGTTCGTTTATGGTTATTTTTTATTAGGGTAGTGTTGCCATGTGGTACAATCCAGTAGTAGTGGTGTTGCCATGTGGTACCCTGAAAGATTGCAATAGCAGGTTAGTCACCAAAGTTTTCGAGCCGCTTCGTCTGTTACTTCGTTTGTGGATAAAAGTGCCCCATTCTAGTCGAAATTCTAGTATTACACAATGTTTGTTTTGATTCGTTATGACAGTTTGACAGATTAAATGAGGGGTTCGTGGATTTTCCTATGTTTCGAGGGGTGCATCGATTAGCTTGGGACCGAAGATAGTACCAGCAACAATCAATACCAAACTAACGATTTTAAATTGGCTCACCACTTTAGTAGCCTATTGGTCCCAAGCAAACGATTAACGTACCCTATTCTAGTTGAAATTCTATTACTACACTATGTTTGTTTTGATTCGCTATGAAAGTTTGACAGATAACATCAGGGGTGTGTGGATTCATGCAGAACATGCAGGGGTGAGTGAAATAGCTTGGGACTGCTTGGGACCGTTGTTCTGGTACTGAGTGAGCCAAAAATAATAATGATTTTCTTCGGGACCTACTAGTCTTAGAGTTACCTCTATGGTACCAGAGCTGAGCAAAAAAGTTGAGCACGTTTCTTCAGGACCTTCTGGTCTTAGAGTTACCTCTATGTTATAACTCTGTAGTCTGAACGTACTATCACAAACGAAGTGACAGACGGAGCGGCTCGAAAACTTTGGTGACGCACCTGCTATTGCAATTTTTCAGTGTACCACATGGCAACACCACTACTACTGGATTGTACCACATTGCAACACTACTAATGGATTGTACCATATGGCAACACTAAATGTACTAGAATGTTTTGGTTCTATCTCTTTCACTCTACTCTTAACTGAAATGCATAGAAAAATGACAAAATGATACACTCCTTGCACACTGTCAAAGATCATATTGCACACAAAATCAACTATGTTCAAATCAAAACAAAAATACTAGCCCATCTGGTGGCTGATGGCACAAGCTTCTAAGAAAATTCTATTACAGCGAACCACATTATTTTAATTGATTTCTTCGCCAGTTAGTCGTCTGTCACTTCGTTTGTGGTACTATTAGAGTTACCTCTATGGTTGTATCTCTTTCACTCTACTCAAAGCTGAAATATCGCGTCACTTTTCAAATAGTCCAATGTAACAAATGTAAACAAATCGAGTTAAGCGATACAAACTATTGCTCTTCTGTCATTGTATGTGATACAAAAACATCCATCCAAATTTACTTTCATTTATTTAAGATAATCATTGATCAAAAATTGTCCAATGTACAGTTTGAAATGATGGGTACATGATTGTTACTTCGGTCATTCGGACTGCCTAACATGATTGGTGCTCATTTTCCAAAGGCGGGGCCAATCTAAAGTTAGGTACTATACTCTGAAATCTGTGAAAGGGAATCTAGTATCATGTAGACAAAACGTCCAATGTAACAATCATTGATCATGTCATTGAGAAAAATCGTTCAATGTAACATGTCCGATGTACAACTCGACTTGTCAAAACGTCCTATGTGATTTTTTCTATGTTGTAGCATGAAATTCAAAGTAAAATTCTAATTTTACTGTTTCTTCTGAATTTTCAACGTTATTATATGCTAACTACATTAAAAATAGTAATGCAAAATGTATTGTTTTTAAACAGTTAAAATAATAATCTGTCGAACTTCAACTTCGATTTTCTCAAAATGGTGGATATGTTACATTGGTCTATTTGAAAAGTGACGCGAGAAATGCCTAAAAAAAATTACAAAATGGTACACTCTTTGCACACTGTCAAATATCATTGAACACAAAATCAACTTTGTTCAAATCAAAACAAAAATACTAGCCCATCTGGTGACTGATGGCACAAGCTTATAAGAAATTTCTATTACAGCGAACCACATTATTTAATTGATTTCTTCGCCAGTTAGTCGTTTGTAACTTCGTTTGTGGTTGTACCATATAGGTAACTCTAAAGGCCCACGCACATTAGATCTGGATCGGACGCGTTGCGGTAAAGTGACAGCTAAATCTATTGTCTAACTGTCAAATTTACGTCAACGCAACGCAAACGGATCTAATGTGAGCCCTTAAGACTAGAAGATCCCGAAAAAACGTGTTTAACTTTTTGGCTCAGCTCTGTTACTATCTTTGGTCCCAAGCTAATCGAAGCACCCCTCGAAACATCCTTGAACCCCTCATTTTATCTATCAAACTTTCTTAGCGAATCAAAAAAACATAGTGTAGTACTAGAATTTCGACTAGAATGGGGTACGCTTATAGATGTACTTGGGACAAATATAGGCTAGTCAAGTAGTGAGCCAACCCTAATAACAATTACCATACACGAACGATAACCCAAATTATTAAACTATTCCAAAAATGGTATGGATGGTACCCCGAACACGTCGTTAAGCAAATTAACCATAACATTTTTATTAGGGAATTTAAAATTTTTAGTTTCCACCGGTTGGTTGTACCACAGACAAACAAACATAACACTCACAATCACATTCATCGATATAATGTTTTAGTTGGGAATGTGCTTGCATTTGTCATGGTGGCGCCACTGAAGCATTGAGCAAGCCACCACATTTCGAACTTATCAGTGATGCCAGTTTTTTTTCACGTCTAGTTAGTAGATGTCAGCTCTTGAAAATGATAAGTGGTCAAGGCATCCCACTGGAGACACATACCACATCTGACGAATACAAAAAAAGTAGTTGAATATTACATCAAAACTGCTGCACATTAGTCATTCCGTTCCTAATATTACGTTGTACGATGTACACAGAATTCGAGAACAAATTATTTTTTTTTTTTTTTTATAATGCGTTTATTTTTTCAGGCTCATTTGCCGTAGCTTTGCGGAGCCGATATTCATTGTTTAAATTACAAAATTTCTTAAAACTAACGTTAGTAAAGCGGGGGCCGATTACTCGCGGCTATCTCGAGGTTATGGGTAACAAATTGTAACAAATGGATGGCAGGGTAGGGATTGAGAACACAAGGTTTGGAGAGCAATGTGCTTTTTATCTCGAACTAAGCGACCAACTGATGAAAAAGACAAACATGGGGGTACACCGATGGGCAGCTAACAACTTGGGGGAACGCAAGGTGACACTAACTACTAAATCCTCAGATCGATCCGTTTTAAAAACACATAAATTAAATTAGAAAATATTCGAGATCTCGGCTCGCCAAGATGTCTCTAACGATCCGCATAGGTTGTTTTCCTCGGGCCCTGAGGGACGCGGACAACTCGGATCTAGCAACACAATGTAAAGTGCATGGCCATGGTGGTCGATATCCACAAGCGCACAAATTGCTGCCTGCGAGCCCGATTCGGAAGAAATGCGAGTCTAACGAGTAGTGATTGGACATGAGCCTTGATATGACACGTATAAAGTCACGGCTCATGTCCAATCCTTTGAATCATGGCTTGTTCGACACCTGTGGGAGAATAGAATGTAACCATCTTCCCAGATCACTCTCATTCAATTTTTGTTGCCAGTTGGTGAGGACGTGACGGTTAATTGAGAAAAATTCCGCAAAGGCGATTTGTCGATCAAAAATATCGCCTTCCATAGCGTCCACCTTAGCTAGCGAGTCCGCTTTCTCATTACCCGGAATTGAGCAATGAGATGGGACCCAAACTAAGGTGATAGTATAGGATCAGTTAGATAAAGTACTCAATTTTGCTCGGATTTCGGTCAGGAAATACGAGGAGTGCTTCATCGGCCTCATTGATCGAATAGCCTCCAACGAGCTAAGGCTATCTGTAAAAATAAAATAGTGATCAGATGGTAGTGAGGCAATTTGCTCTACTGCGTAGAATATGGCTGCTAGTTCCGCAACGTATATGGAACAGGGTTTTTGCAGTTGATATGAGGCGCTATGAAATTCGTTGAATTCTCCAAATCCATTGGAAGCGTTTATAGTAGACCCATCTGTGAAAAAACTCTTATTGTTACTAACATGGTGGTACTTGTTTGCAAAAATTAAGGGAACAACCATCGACCGATGGTGATCTGGTATTCCACGGATTTCTTGCAACATGGTCAGATCAAAATTTACAGAGGAACTATAAAAGTCTTGGAGGCAAACACGAGAGGAATTGAATGAAGAAGAGCCAATCTCCAGCGTCATGTACTCGTAAAAGAGACTCATGAATCTTGTTTGAGGATTTCTGTCGAGCAGCTTCTCAATGTTTTCTATTACCAATGGGTTAATTACTTCACAACGGATAAGAAACCGGAAGGACAGTTCCACGAAACGATCTGTCAGTGGGAGAACACCTGCGAGTACTTCGAGGCTCATCGTATGTGTCGAGTGCATACAGCCAAGCGCGATTCGGAGGCAACGGTATTGAACCCGTTGCAGCTTCAAGATATGTGTTTTCGCCGCGGATTGAAAGCAGAAGCTACCGTACTCTAGAACCGACAAGATGGTTGTTCGGTACAACCTGATCAGATTTTCCGGGTGTGCTCCCCACCAAGTTCCAGTAATTGTACGAAGAAAATTGATTCTTTGTTGGCATTTTTGTTTCACATACGCAATATGTTTTCCCCACGTGCTTTTGGAATCAAACCAGACACCTAAATACTTGAAAGATATACTTTGAGTGATTTTTCTACCCTTTAGTTGAAGCTGTAACTGTGCAGGATGATGCTTCCTACACTGAACGAATTTGACATATTCCTGTTATGTGGAAGTCTAATAAATTTGCGCTATAAGATAATCCATTGAAAATGATATGATTGAAAATGTGTCAGGTAAATTCTATATGAATATCTGATACATTGACAATGCTGATAATTTGAAAACTTTTATATGATCGCCATATGATAAATGAAAATCGATTAAATTATAATAATTAACTGAAATGGATTTGAAACCCATAAGCCTAAGCTATACTTTTCACCACAATATAATATATGTGTCATAAATCAATCGAAGTAAAGTTTATGTGAAAATAACATGAAATTTACTTCTTCTTTTGACACATATATTTAATCGATTTCTAAAAATAAATTCGAAAAATAAACATCAGGCAGTGGGAGCTTTCACAGTTGTGCCTTATTTTTTATTGTAGCTGATTTGGGATTCGATCAAGATCTGTTGAGGTGTGATGCTTTCGGTGTCTGTGCTCGATTTCACTGGGCCACGGCTGACTTCAAGATTGAGCTCGTTCAAATAGCATGAAGTAAGAACAGCTCTCCCGACATGGAATGTAGTGCAACTTTATGCTCGTTTTGCTAGAGTGAAGACAAATAGCACTGACAAATTTATGTTCCGTTTCGGTGGTGTGGTTTGTTCAAATCTTTCTTAATGCACCTGTGTGCAATAAATCAACGACTAAATTATATGATTTGATAGAACTGGCTCATGAAGTTCGAGTACTACTTAGGGCTGGAATCTGAATAAGCCGTGTAGAAGGCTTACAATTAGAATCATAGCAAAGTAAATATTACAGTAGAATCATTTTTTTTTTCAATCTCAATACATTCTTTTCTGGAACTAATTATCATATGAATGAGTGTACGTTAACATCGTTGAAAATTGTTTCAATAATTTATAAAGAACAATCATGTAAGATGTATTTTATTGGGAGCGATATTCATCCCAGAAAAACATGCAAAAACAAATACTTGCAGTTGGATTTCTTAAAAGGCATTTCTATATGACTATTTAATGATTGGGATAGATCTGTTTACAATCTTTAAACGTCAAAAATCAAAGCAAGCTATTACAATGAGATATACATGTTTTCCTATACTGCAAAGTTAAATGACAGTCCAATAGTTTCTACATGTCTATTTACACGCGACATATCAACAAACGTCAAAAATCAGTAAAAGCAACTCCAATAAAATATACATGATTATCTTATAAGATATATATTTTAGTGAGCAATATTCATCATGAAAACAGGTATATTTTACTGAATTTTCTCATAGTGCAAACTTATATGATTTTCCATTAGTTTCTAGATGTCTGTTCCCACCCATGACATATCAACAGTTTTTCACCATGAAATATATCAGACAAAATTCATATACTTTTTACCTATCGCTAACCACGTTCGAAGCAAAGTATTATCAAGTACTAAGTATGTGAAATTATGATAGAAATCATTCCATATCGCAGTCATAGTTTTTAAGTGATAATCCAATGGAATCTATCAATCATCACATAGAATGAATAAATCTGCTGACATTGCTATGTTATCAGATGGATCCAATAAACGGTACATGTCGATTTGTTTCAGTGTAGAAAAAAACAACCAACTCAGTTTTCTCCGGAGAGAATTCGATACCCAGCTTCATAGCCCAAGTAGACAAATTATCTAAGGTATCTTGCAATGCACAGTGGTCCAGAATGCAGATTTAGGTGGAATGATATGTTTTGACAAATTTTATGACAATGAATTCTAGGGTGGTTCCTATTATCATTAAAATCAAAAATCTAACTTTTTTGTTTGAATAAATTAAGGTATACATTCTTTGACAAAGTTATAGCTGAGCTAATTTCAAGCAACTTTGTTGAAAATAACTTTTTTGTATCTCTTAAATTGGCCGATTTAGAGCTATTTTCTTGAATTGAGTTAGGGTGGCTGTTAAAAAAATAGTTTTTTTGCTCTAGTTTTCTTATTTCGAATTTCTCAGCAAAAGTGTTTTCAGATAACTTTTAGATCTTAAGAAGGCGCAATTTTTTGCTTCACAAAGCTTGTCAATATCTTTCGCCGATCAAGAGTTATTGACGTTTTTATACTAAAAATATGCACTTTTCAAATGTTAATAGGGTAAATGTTGGCTTCGGCACCCATTGACTGTTTTCGGCAACCAAAATTTAAGCGTTAATTTCACTATGTTTTCCCATCAACGCACTTCCCTGAATGTGTCCAAACGATTGTTTAGCCTTTCAGCTTCAATCTGATCAATATATTTGAACGATCGAGCAATCCAGTAATGCTACATTTTTCTTCAAATAAAGCATACGCACTACAAAATGGGGTTGATTTCGAGTTGCCGATAATAGAACAGCTGGTTAACACGCAGTTCTAATGGGAAGGTTGCCGAAGAAAAAGAGGCTGCCGACAATAGTCACACTCACCTGAGAAGTTTGGAGCGTTGTAAAAACGCTTTCAAAATGTTTTGAAAAATTCTGTCGATTGGAATGGATAGAGAAGCAAGCAGCAGATGAATGTAAACAAACAGACACATCATATATGTGCGTGACGCTGAGAAAATGCTAGTAGAAGTGCAGACGCTGCTTAGATTGACGAGAATACGTAAATACCCCTATCTCTAGTTGGGGCAAACAAAAAAAAGTTTTTTTTTGCAGCATTTGAAAGGGCGTATGTTATTCTCAATAATATGAAAAAAATTGGAGGTATGTTATTTTTTTAACTCGTATAAAATCAATTTGAATTTATTCATATTTTTTACTATATTTGAGTATATCTTTTTTATTAGAAGAGATACAGGCAACAAATTCCGCTATAAAACATTCATCTTAAAGAGTTTTAAAAGTCTCTAGAAGATGACTATAACTTTGTCGAAGAATGTATACCTTAATTTATTCAAACAAAAAAGTTAGATTTTTGATTTTAATGATAATAGGAACCACCCTAGAATTCATTGTCATAAAAATGAGGGCCTAACTATAAGGAACAACTTTGTAGAAGAGACTTTTAGTCTAAAGTTTCAATTTCAGGCTCAAAACATATCATTCCACCTAAATCTGCATTCTGTCCTTGCAGGTCCGGTGCACTTGGCCCTATAACGGACACAACCCCGTCATCTGCAAGCTGCCTTAGCGAGCAATTTTCATCAAGACAACCATCAATGTCTTTTACATATAGAAATTATAAAGAAGGGGGCTTAAACATGAACCCTGGGGGAGACCCATGTAACTAATTCGTGAAGTTGTCGAGTTTCCATGGGAAAAGCTCATATATTTCTCAGACAACAAGTTGCTCAAATAAAGGGCGAACACGAAATTATTCCGACACCGAAAATGTCATGCCAATTTTCTTATAATGTTTAGAATCAAACCAAAATTTAAGTGTAGTTTTATACATATATATTTTCTTCAAAAATCTAAAGAAAAGTTAATCGATGGAGCCTTGAGTGTAAAATTGAACGCATTTTCGCTTGATGCCCTCCATCAAAGTCTTTACAGTGTCATCCGGTACCAGTTTCTCAGTTTTTTTTTCCATTTTCGTAACATGTCCGTCTCGTCTTTGACTGTCTTCTTACTCTTCCGAAGTTCCCGCTTCATTATTGCCCAGTACTGCTCCACCGGGCGCAGCTCCAGACAGTTTGGCGGATTCATGTCCTTTGGAACAAAATGGACAGAATTGACCTCATACCACTACAGGACACTTTTAGAATAGTGGCATGATGCCAAATCTGGCCAAAATAGCGGAGCTTCGTCGTGCTGCTGCAAGAACGGCAAAAGGCGCTTCTCGAGGCACTCAGATTTGTAGATCTCGCCATTTACTGTGCCCTTTGTCACGAAAGGCTCACTCCTCAGTCCGCAAGAGCAGATGGCCTGCCAAATGAGATATTTGGAGGCGAACTTCGACATTTTCTTCTTCTTAAATTTGTCGTCCACATCGAACTTGCTCTTGCCGGTGAAAAACTCCAACCCCGGAATTTGCTTAAAATCGGCTTTTATATACGTTTCGTCGTCCATCACACAGCAGCCATATTTTGTCAGCATCTTCTCGTAGAGCTTCCGTGCCCGAGTTTTAGCCGTCGATTGTTGCCGCTCATCGCGGTTTGGGAAGTTCTGTACCTTGTATGTATGTAGTCCAGCTCTCTTCTTTGCATTCTGGGCGTAGCTCTGCGACATGCCGATCTTTTTAGCCAAATCACGGCTTGAGACGTTGGGATTTGCTTTAATCATCCGCTTCACCTTTCCCTCCGTCTTTTTGTTCTCCGGTCCCGGTTTTCTACCAGCTCCTTTGCCGTGGTCCAACGTCTACCGCTCCTGGAACCGCTTCAACACTCTGGAGACGGTTGAATGGTGAATGTTCAACATTTTTCCCAACTGCCGGTGCGACAGGTCAGGAAATTCCAGGTGTTTGGAAAGAATTTGTTCTCTCAACTCGCGTTGGTACACCTCCATTTTCGTTGAATCGAAAAACACGACTTCGAGTTTGACAGCATGTACACAATACACATCAATGAGAAAGTGTGCAAAATTTGGTTGATTTTTACCCAATGGTAAAAAAGTTATGCCCTGTTGAATGTGTCGCAATAATTTCGTGTTCGCCCTTTAGTTGTTCATAATTGGTGAAAGTCCACTATCGTGGAGTTTATTCGAAAGGACATCGATACAAACAGAATCAAAAACCCCCTTAATATCCAAGAAAACTGAACCCATTTGCTGTTTTTGCGCATAGGCCAGTTGATTTTCAGTTGAAAGCAACGCAAGACAGTCGCTCATTCCTTTGCCTCTCCGAAATCCAAATTGCGTATCTGAAAGTAAACCATTCGACTCGACCCATTTGTCTAGAGGAAAAAGAATCATTTTCTCCAACAATTTCCATATACAGGACAGCATCGGGATGGGACGGTACGAGTTATAATCCGACGCGGGTTTACCAGGTTTTCGAATGGCGATAACTCTTACGTGCCTCCAGTCATCCAGAACAATGTTGTGCTCCAGAAATTGATTGAATAAGTTCAACAAGCGTCTCTTCGCGACATCTGGGAGATTTTTAAGCAAGTTGAACTTGATTCTATCCATTCCTGGAGCTGAATTGTTACATGAAAGGAGAGCAAGTGAGAATTCCACCATCGAAAATGGGGAATCTATTTCGTTATTACCCGACGGACGATCACGAACGTTGGTTTGAACCGACACCGAATCCGGGCAAACTTTCCGCGCGCTGAATATCCAACTGTCCGAATACTCCTTGTCTTCGCTAATCGGTGATGACGCGTTTCGCATTCTCCTGCCGACATTCCAGAGTGTTCTCATGGAAGTCTCTCGCGACAAACCATCGACGAACCGACGCCAGTAACCGCGTTTTTTGGCTTTACTCAAGCCCTTAAAGGTTTTCTCGTGGTCGAAATCCTCGACCTTACCGTGTTTGCGGAAGCGTTTAAACGCGGCGGACTTCTCGCTGTTCGCGTCGGTGCAATCCTTATCCCACCACGAGGTGGGAGGTCGCTTGCGAACGGAAACACCCGGAACACGTTTCGTCTGTGCTCGCAGCGCCGAATCGATGATAAGACGCGCGAGAAAGGAGTACTCGTCCAGCGGAGGAAGTACGTCAACCGATTGACTGGCATCAAGAACCGCGGTCGTGAATTTTCGCCAGTCAATGTTTTTCGTAAGATCGTACGCGATGTCGACCGAACGAGTAGAAGATGAACCATTGGTAATAGAAATTTTGATTGGCAAATGGTCACTACCGTAGGGATCTTGAATTACTTTCCACGAGCAATCCAACGATAGTGAACTCGAACAAAGTGAGAGGTCTAATCTGCTTATTTTTGCTGGAGGTTTGGCTACTCGTGTTGCTTCCCCGGTGTTCAGAATTGTCATTTTGAAGAAGTCGCTCATGTCGTATATCAAGGTTGAGCGGTTGTCGTCGTACAGTTCCCCCCAGCCTGTACCGTGAGAGATAAAATCTCCCAAGATCAACCGTGGCTCCGGCATAGCCGTGCAGATATCCGACAAACTTTGACGAGAAATCGCTGTTCTCGGTGGAAGATATACTGAGGCAATACTGAAGCCACAGACAAACAGACATAACACATTGAATATTTATCACTGTAAAACATCGTCGCTAAAACATTACCGCCATCTGTTGAATACACTGTGGTGGGTAGTACACTGAACAGATGGCGGTAGTGTGTAAACGTCAAACGCAAGGGAATTGACTATACGCGCCACAGGTGGCGGTACTACCAACTACGATACTTATAAATTGACCGTTAAATGCTTGTTCGATGAACAACTTGCGAGTGTTATGTCTGTTTGTCTGTGCTGAGGCATTTACCTCGAATGTTAACCTGACATGCAACAACTTCAATGCCTGTCACCGAAGGCAGATCGATTCTGTAGAAGGAATTGAGCTTGTTGATCCCCAGTAGCACCCCTCCATACGAATCTGCGCGGTCAAGGCGAATAATGTTGAAATCGTGGAAAGCAAGATCGTTGTCTGAAGAGAGCCAAGTTTTGGCATAAGACTTCTACAGTTCCACTGAAGAACAGAGATCATATCCCCGACCTCATTCGGAGAATTATCCATCAAAGGATATGATCGATGCAAGGAAGGACCACCTACACGAAACGAAAATCAATTATTGTATTCATGTGTTTCACTTATTCATTTTTGCCAAAACATCAGCCTTATACATTCCATAAGACGAACCATATAGGTCTATAAGAATGCATAAAATGTAGGTGTGAACGCTTATACATTTCATTTGACACATGATCTTCATTAACTTTTTGCAAGGCGTGTGTTTATTAGTTGACTTATACATTTTATGAATAATCAGCAATAGAAATTTGCCAAAAGGTATAAGGGGATTTCTATCCGTGTAGAACTAGTTGCTTCAAAAGGTTTTTCACCATTATCAGCACTAAATTAATAATGCTCCTCGTTGAGTCAGAGATATTGAATATACTGAAGAAGCTATCCACAATACCAGAAAACGTGAACATGGGGGCATGTTCTTGCTGATTATTCAACTGCTTTTCTGGCCGAAAAACTGCGACATCTGGGGTTTTAGATGATCCTGGAAGTGACGGAAAGTTCTTGTCATAATTACAAGGTTTAAAACCCGGTGGAATGGATTTCGGTGCATTTCCGCTACCTCTTGATTTTTCCAAGGTGGAAGGGTGGTCCGTACGAGGCTTTTCGGTGGTGTGTTGTTTTGCTCGTTTTCTCGTATTGCCTTTAAAGACAAACGGACTACCCTCACCGCCCTCTGAGTCAGAGTCTAGATCATCAACTGGCAAAATGGAAAACGTGTTACTGTTTTGGTGTGGTCTGAGAAGATGAAGCGGTATTCTTCAAGAGTTCTGCTATTGTTCTCTTGAAGTGAGCTTGCAGAGAACGCTTAATTTTTTCTCCCTGCTGTTTATACCTTGGGCAGTCAGTCAGGGTATGCAAGCTCTCCTTGCAGTACACGCATTTTGGAGGAGCACCGCAAGGGCCCTCTTGATGTTGCTCGCCACACTGATCGCAGCGTGGTTTGTTCGAGCAGTAGTCCGATGTGTGACCAAGTTGTTTACATTAGAGCAGTTCATTACCCGAGGTACAAACAGACGTACAGGCAGTCGAACCTTGCCTATAGCGACGTAGTGAGGTAACGCTGAACCCGAAAAGGTCACACGGAACGAGTTCGACAAGGAATACGATTTTTTTAACCTACGATGGATACTGACTGCATTTAAAGGCAGTCCAATATCTTCACCTTCGGTAAAGCACGGTTTTTAAAGATTCTGAAGAAATCGGAACCCATGAAATCATCACTAGTCAAACTCGCTTCGGTGACCACTCCTTCAATTTCTACCTCACTACTGGGTATGTAGACTCGGTATTCCAAAGAAAAAAGCTCGCACGCAACAATTTGGTTAGCCTGCTTCCGGTCATCAACGGTAACGCGTTTTGGATCACCCTAAGTAATACAAAAAAAATAATAATAAAAAAACAAGAAAAAAAAATGGATTATTTGGATCACCCTAATTAAATACCAGTCTAATATTGGACTAGGGAAACAACACTCAAAAAAACCCACATGTTCCATTCATGTGTTTTCAAATATGACTTTTTCCAATTGCCAGTCACCATGATATCATGTGAATTTCATTCGCATTTCATGAAATCAATGTTCAAAAATCACATCTCCCAGCTGTCGGTGAAATCAAAACAAATCACACCATAATTTCGTGTATTTAGTTATTGAAATTCATGGGATCAGTATAGGATCTGCGCTACTGTTTTCTACTATCGCATTTAACGTGTATGGCACATGGATCTCATCAGTAGCAGGACGAGTGTCAAAAGAAGTATTAAACAAAGTAAGGCCGTTCGCAATGCTGAGTTTCAAAATTGTTTTTAACTACTCGTCAATTCTATAATTTGAAACTGTCAAAAATAAAACTGCAACACGATCAGCGCAACGCACAGTTCTAAAAGATGTTTGTAATCACCAAGTTCCATAAAATTTACTGTTCTCTATGAAGTTCATAGAGTTTTTTTGTGAAGCTCTTCGAAACATCTTTAAATACATACAGAAATTTGAAACAAAATTCCATTCGTGTTTCAAACTCGCTCAGAAATAAAACAGAATAGTCGAGCAGTTGCAAATCTGGTGCAAAATAGTGCTCGAATAATGAAACTGCAACTGAGCATTGCGAGAGGTGCGTTTCTGTTCTAGTTTCAAATTGAAACAGTCCTTATAAAATACAACAGCATTGCGAACGGCCTTACTGTTCTCTATGAAATTCTCCGTTTTTATTTGTGAAGCTCTCGAAACATCTCTAACACATCCAAAGAAATTTGAAACAGAGTTCCATTCGTGTTCCAAACTCGCTCAGAAATAAAACAGAATAGTCGAGCAGTTGCAAATCTGGTGCAAAATAGTGCTCGAATAATGAAACTGCAACTCAGCACTGCGAGAGGTGCGTTTCTGTTCTAGTTTCAAATTGAAACAGTCCTTGTAAAATACAACAGCATTGCGAACGGCCTAACAATCAATGCTAATGTGTTGCTGCTAAAGTTATGACCCTTTACGAGAGTTTACAGGTACTCCACAATATTAATTTGCGGTTTAATTTACTGGCAATAATTACTTTTCCCAGTAGCAATTAATTTGTCAGCCGGTGTGCACGCTAACTTGAAAGTACTCATTAATGAGTGAAAAAAGACCCATTTTGAAGAAAAGTGGCTTAACTCATTAATGATTAAACAATTTTACCCATTAATGAGTATCTGTTACCCATTAATGATTAACAATTACTCATTAATGGGTAACAGATACTCATTAATGGGTAAAAAATTTACTCATTTAATGAGTTAAGCCACTTTTCTTCAAAATGGGTCTTTTTCAACCATTAATGGGTACTTTCAAGTTAGCGTGTGAAGTAGGTGGTCAGTTCTGTATGAAAGAAAACTTTATTTTTGGCTTCATTATAGAGATATTCAGCCCTTGGCTGGATCATCTTTAAAACAGAAAACTGATCAGGAATGGTAAGTAAATCCTATTTAATCACTGATGGCGGTAAGCTCCAATCGGTATTATCCTCGGATTAAATCCCGATCAAGAATGTCCGGCTGCTTTGATGTCGACATCAGCGTTATTCAACACGATGCTATGCAAACAATTCGCAGATCATCCAAACTAGGACGGTATTAAAAGTTAATCCGAGTTGGAGCTTACCGCCATGAGAATAACATCAAATGCTGAAAAACTTGCATTTTACAGTATCCTTGGATTCCTAGGTCCTGGTACAGTTACGTGATTGGAGTGAGCTGCAGTTTTTTTTTTTATTATCTTTTATGAATTAATAATGAAAAAAATAATCATTAATAGCGAATTCGTTTATTATCGGGGTTGGAACCAGTTCCAACCCGTGCGAACCCGAACTTTATGTCAGTGCGAACCTCGACCCGTGCCAGGTTTTAAAAACAAACGATCAAACTGACGTTTGCTAGAAAACAAGCAGACCCAATCTTGATACCCGATCCAGGTTGGAACTGAATAATAAACGAATTCGCTATAAATGAAATGCAATATTGCTGGGAAGTTTTGATCCATTATCAAAAGTAAGAAACACGAGCCAGATATGTTCAAGAATATGCTTTTCAATGAAGGAAATTTGATGATTAAGTGTCAGACTGTCGATAACAAAATGTGAGACACATGAAATCCAAGTGTACCACAATAGAACTTATAGTGTTCGGGAATAATTTGTATTATAAGTTTCACACATGAAATGGATGTGTTTCGCAATTTGCGCAAATCGAAGTGTGGAACACATAAAGGTAACGTGTGAATTTTTTATAGTGAAGGGAGATGCTATACTGGCGAAAACAAAACAAACGACACGATTTATACCTCCTACACAGAAACAAAATCCATTGGCAAAAATACTATATTGATGGTTTAAATTAAACACTCCCACCAATTGATTTGTGCAGAAACGAAATTCATTTAATTTTACTATTTTTTCTATCAAAACTACTATACCGTTTGAGTAAGCATAGTAGTTTTGAAAGAATGGTAGTAAATTTGATTATATTTATAGTCAACTATACTGAAATCATGGTAGATTTAACGGTATTAAGCGTAGTTATATTGAAAATAAGTGTTTTCTGCAAAATAGTATTCCTAACTATTCTCTTTGTTTCAGTGTATTGCACTGAGGCAGCAGCAGACTGGAGAGATATAATTCGACAGTGAGCATGCATAAGGGCCTATACGCGATGATCGATTCTCTTCGTCGATTTTCTCTTTTGTTAATAACTCGCTAGATTTCACGTTTCTCGGTGCGTTTGCTGTTGCTTTTGATAGCCAATACAACCTGTTACTACTCTGCATTGAACAAATTGTTTCGCTTAGCTGTAGCAATGCAAAGAGAAAATCGATGAAGAGAATCGATCATCGCGTATTCGCCCTTATGAATGCTCACTGTCGAATTGTTTGATCCAACTGCTGCAGAGTCAATAACCTCGATGCTGGTGTGCCTCGGTCGACTCGGTAGGCAATATGACGCTCTTTCGTTGTTGCTATCGATGGGGTGATGTACCGATAGTGGTGATGATTTTGCTGATGATGTTGCGATGATGCTAGGTTAAAGCTGGACCGTAATGAAAGCACTCGGCATATCATTAACGGCTTCCTCACTCGCGCACTAGTTGTTTAAACACTATGCCAACTAACTTTGGCGAGAAAAAACCCTCGCGTGGGGAAAAACTCGAAACTCAAATGATAGTGTCGTACAACGAGACCGATGCGACTTGACCGGCTCAGTGTGCGATACGGAATGAGAACAAATCATGTTTATGACTGTGATATTCTATGAACTTTTACCAGTTATTGATGTTCAATACTTCACCATGAATATCATTCATTGATACATATTACATTGATACTTCTATATTTAGAAAGGGCACTAATAAGTGATGCATTACCTCATTTAAAAACTTATTTCCAGCAAAAGAAAAAGCACAATAAACAAACAAAACAAATCCCTTCTGTTAATTTTTCCTACGGATCCGTATTCCTGCAGTATTCAATCAATAATAGATCTACGGAAAATTTTCGTAGAACCGACATCACTGACTTCCATCTGCTTTGTTTTTATTCAACACAGCTGACGCGTTGACAGAACGAGAGAAAAGTAACTAGTGAAAAAATTGCATGAACGAGGGATGCTCCGGTTGCAAAACAATGCTTGGGAATGTGGATGATAGATGGTGCTAGTGCGCATGCAAAATACGCTTGACGATTGAAGAATTTTCTTCTAAAAGTTATGTCTGTTTGTCTGTGGTTGTACTTTGTGAAAAGTAAGCACCGACAAACCGGCATGACACTTAATTCTGATTTATATCCGAAAATCGTAAACGGCCTATTTAAATGTGCAGTGATCCGAACTGTCAAAACCATAGGATTTTTTGATCTAGAAAAAAAAAATGATTTGTGATTTGATATGGTCATTCATGTCGGTTTGTCGGTGAAGTAAGTACTTTTCTTTTTTGTTCCAGAAATTTAAAAAAAAATTTGCAAAAATTAACTTTTTGTGGTTGATGAAGACATTTTGTCGCCTAACGCCCGGCACTTGTGACGCGCATAGTCAATTCCCTTGCGTTTGACGTTTACACACTACCGCCATCTGTTCAGTGTACTACGTGTACTACCTACCACAGTTTACTCAACAGATGGTGGTAATGTTTTAGCGACGATGTTTTACAGTGAGCAATATTCAATGTGTTATGTCTGTTTGTCTGTGGTTCAGCTGTTCCATATTCGGTAAAAAAAAATACAGCATACTGTAAGAAAAATCTTGGTTTGTGGATGATACCCTGAACACGTCGTTAAGCAAAATAACCGTACAAATTTTATTAGGATAGTTTACTAATATTTGATTACTTTAACTTCGGTTGAAATGAGTAGATCTTACTGAAATTTGAGGAGTTTTGAAATAGCGTGTAGATTCTCATGGAACGAGAATTCGAATTCGAAGTGTCAAGTATATCGCGACATGAAAAAAATATCGAATTTTTCTGATCTCGCTCGACCTCACACGTACGTTCGTATTGGGCCATGACTGTCGCTGCTTCTTTGCTTCCCACCTCACAAGTCCGCGTTGCTGTGTGCTGAGTGGTGGTAGTTGCTTTTTCCGTCGTCTTTTCTTGTGAAAAATTTGGTGAACTTTCCCGATTTTCCGCTCGGTGGTAGCCATCTAGGCCTCAGTAGATGACGGAAGCGGTTTATTTGTTAAGGACCACCGTTCTACAGAGTTAAGTGGACGAAATTTGTCTGCAGATCGAAAGTAAGAGGAAGGTGATAAAGAAGTAGAAATAACGGAAGAAGAGCGAGTGTGAGGATATATCGCGAGAGTGAAAAAAGTTAATTCCTACAAAATGTCGGACCCAGACGCATTAAACATCGATCATCTGATTGCTATGCTTTTGGAAGGTAAAGTCATTTGGGAGAGAAAATGAAAAGGTTTTTGCAGCGATTTACCGTGGATTCGAAGGTTTTCCTGCCAGGATCAGCAACTTGGCACGAATGTTTTGGTTGAATTGGACAACGCCCGACTAATAAGCAATACAAAGGGTTCGAAAGAATTCAATGATGCCACCTTCGGATTTTGGAAAAAAAAAATAGAAGGAGAAAACCAATTACAAAAGGATTTGATCGATTCATATTAAAAGAACAGAATGCAGTAGTGAAATTTAATCATTGGCTAAAATTTTACTCTGATTTTCCTTTTCCAGTTCGTGGTGCAAGGCCAGGAAAAAATGTTCAATTATCGGAAAATGAAATTCGTGGCTTATGTTTGAAATCCCGGGAAATTTTCTTGTCACAACCAATTCTTTTGGAATTGGAGGCGCCATTGAAAATATGTGGTAAGTAATAAGTAAATATTTGATGAAGTGTTTAAAATGTGTAGAAATTCAAAAATTGTTGAACGACATGTAACAATGATGATGATCATCGGCAAGTAGGGATAAAGATGAATGATGATCATGATGACAGTTGAATAGTGTGTGTAATCATTGACCATGTTCTTTGGGCTGTCCATAAACCACGTTTTGATTGATGATTTTACATCCCTCCCCTCGCGTATCAATAATCCATACATATTTAAAAGAATATACTAAATGGTTGTATTATTCGACCATTTCTATCATTTTCAAACTGTCTACGAAGTTTGCGTACAGCCCTATTAAGAACCTATTATTTATATTCAGTATCAGCCGCATTAATTTATTTTCATTCAGCTGTATGCTTGCATTGTGGTATGGGATAGATTTAAATACTGATACCTGATTGGTCTTGTTACATTACCCGAGCAAAGTCTGAGATCAAATTTAAATCTAAATTTGATGTTGTGATTTCGCTGATAATGATTACTCAGGTTGCTGTCGTTTTGGCCGTTTTAACGGTTCAAATATCAAAATTGAGAGCAAACAAATCTTTCTGTGACATCATATTGAAAACTATTTCTGCTATCAGTGAAAGCAAACTGAAAACTATTTTTGATATCAATTTTTCCTGTTGATAACAAAACAAGTATTCAATTTGATGTTATGCTAAGGCAATGAAAACAAACCCGCAACAACATATTTTTGAAGAGCAAATGTACAGCAAAATGAAAACAACATTTGGTATCAAATTTGTCCATTGCGTAAACAGAAATCAACTTAAGATTTCAGTTTGATGTTGATATCAAAACTTGATTTCAATTTGCTGTTATTTTGATGCTGGACTTTGCTCGGGTACCCGGGTACTTTTTTAATAACGAGTTTTTTTTTCGCCTTTTAAGTATACGGTTACCTTAAAAATACTCAATAATGACTTCAAAGTACGCATTTTGAAAGGGAAATGAGACTACCCATTAAATGAGTAAAATTTTACCCATCTATGAGTAATATTGTTACTACAAAATGTACAGTTAAGTGTATTTTTTTTTACTCATTTCTAGATAGAGCGGAAATCGATCAATGAAAATCCTGAGGTTTTGTCAGAACGGGTCAGAACAATGTAGAATACTTTGGTTAGTTTGTAACACTTAAAGATCTGAATCCATAGCTAAGTCATGAGTTCAAATCTCACTCGGATAAAGCCTGGTACGCAGCTGAAGAGTACACTGTGTTCAATATAATAGCAGCGCATGCCGATTTCCATACAAAATTGTCAACTTTGGCAAGTTGTAACCTTGTTCTCTTAAGATCAATTGAGCTGAAACGTTCACCACAGAACTACAAATATGTTCAATTTTACGATTACAAAATACAAAATTTTTGGAAGCACCTGCCAAGTGAGACACTAGGTAAAATTGTTCAAAATAATAGCAGTACTAATAATTAGCATTTAAGCTCAATTTTGAGATTTTAAATTTTACATTATAAATGTACATAATAGTTAAAACTGTTTAAAATATTTGCAGTACATAAAAATTCAAATCAAAAACTGCTATTATTTTGAACAATTTTACCTAGTGTCTCGCTTTCCAACAGGTGCTTGGTATTTTGTAATCGTAAAATTGAACATATTTGTAGTTCTGTGGAGAAATTTTCAGCTCAATTGATCAAACGTTAACAAAGTTATATCATTTTGTATGGAAATCGGCATGCGCTGCTATTTTATCGAACACAACTGTAATTACGTTTTTACGTGCTACGCGATAGGACACGGAATGCTGAAGAAAATAATTTTCTTTAGCATTTCTTGACCCAATACGCAGTTCGGTAAATCGGTAAATGAAAGTATTTCGGAAATCTGATCAATTATTCAAGGCTGGTAGCACTTTTTATTGACTTGGTCACTATTTTCAAGTCAGTCACTAAAAAGTCACTTTTTTCAACAAAAAGTCACTAAAGTCACTATGGCTTTAAATTTAGTCACTAAAGTAACTTTTTTAATACCAATGTTGAGAGTAAAGAATTTGACTTTAAAAACTTACATAAAATCACAGCTTGATTTGGTAACTAGTTTGTGTTAGAAAGATTCATTAAAAATCCGTGTGTAAATTCTGATTGACAAGAAGAGTTGCGAACAGACGATTGCGAACATCAAATTGATGTTGAATCACTAATATTTCTACTTTTTGATCTCGAAATTGTCAGAAGTTTCGAAAAAGTTCTAGATCCAATATTCTGGCTATTTTACTTCGAGATCTTGAATGTTTTCCAAGCCTTAAATGTCAAAAAATGGTCCAGGAAAATTTTCAAACTCTCGACATTTTTTCAAAGGCCAGTAATTTGAAAAATCTTTGACTCCCGGTAGCTTTAGTATTTCATTTGTCCAAACACCGAGAAAAAATCATGTCACAGAACTTTGAGTAGAAGCACGAAAGAAAAAGAAAAAGAAGGATTAGTAATTTCCATTTAATTCCACTACCTACCGACAGTCGAGTATTAGTACAAGACACTGAAGCAGTCTGCACATTGTAGACGAAATACGCGTATCTGTCAAGGATAAGCAAATAAGGTAGTGGAATTAAATGGAAATTACTAATCCTTCTCTCTCTCATTATAATATTTTCTTGTTTACACATCTGTTACATATTAAGTATGAAAAATCCTCAAAATTACAAAAACTCTATTCATTTCTTTCAATCACAATCTGTTGGGACACAGGGAAAACGGCGATTTTGTCGACGAGTGTAAGGACGAGATATTTTATAACCGGGTGGTGGAATCAATGATCCGTTATCCGAAGGCGGATCTAGATGATCAATATGTTAATGCATATCTCATCTCTTATTTTTTTTCTACAAAGTAAACGTATTGTAGAACAATTCTGCAAATATATGATTATCTATAAACGGTTATTTTTAACGCCTTTTTTGTTTAAAGCAGGGGTGACCTTTGGGTTTTTTTTTTTAAATAACCGAGAAAAATGGATTTGAATGGACACCCAAGCTAGCCAAAATAAAATAATTGTGTAGTTTAGAATTATGATTTTAACAATGAATTGTTTTTCTAAATAATTAAGTCTAATGGCTGCAATTTGTTTATTTATTTGGTTCTTTTGGAATGCGATATCACACAGGTACTACCTTTGAATTTGGCTTGATCGAGTGGCGATTTTCTTTTCTTTAGATGAAGACGATGAAGTTTTGAAGAAGACAATGATATTAACTACCTGCACGCTGAATCAACATATAGCCTGAGGGGTAGCACATCATTTTATTTTCATAAAAACAGAACCATCATAACAGATTATCAGGAAAGCCCTTTAGTATGGGATCCCGGAGAAGAAGAAAATTGGAAAACCAGCACAAGGTACGATGTAGAAGAAAGCGATCGATCGGCGGATGATTGGCAAGAGGTGACTAATAACTGGAGCGAGTTTAAAACAGCCACGACAAGATTGTTCACTGAAATTGTGGATTCAGAATACGAAGACTCGGAAGATACTCTCAGTGATTCAAGTAGCGACGTTCAACTGAACATCTCGTATTTCAGAGGTTTTTGTAAAGACTAGGATGATGCTTTTTAACGGCGCCGGTGGTGTAGAGGTAAGCGTGATTACCTCTCACCCCAGCAGGCCTGGGTTCAATCCCAGTCGGCGCCGCCGGGATGTTCTGAGGCATAACATCTCTGATCACGCCTTCCTTCGGATGGGAAGTAAAGCCGTTGGTCCCCGGTTCATGAGTTGATGGGTCGATAGGTAGGGTCCAGAGCTGCCTTCCTGGCACGTCGGTAGCATTGGTGCTCAGCACGGAAAACAAGATCGACGGAAAAAACAAACCAAAGGAAAAAAAAAAAAAAAAGGATGATGCTTTCCCAGGATTCGTCTTATCAGTATCATAATAATATACCATCGCACTACTGTCAAACTCTGTGATGGTAAAATCAACTAACAACTTCCCTTACTTCTCACAAATCTTGATCATTATTAACATGTAAATATTCATTTTATTCAATTAGTATATTATAATGTCATCACTGTTTATACTATCATTGTCACTAATTCATTTAGGCATATTCAATTGACCTGCATTGGGTTATTATTTTGCATGCAATGATATGGGAAAAGAGGGGACTCACGATTCAGCATGGAAAGCTTATGGGAGCAGTTCTAGGGGTTATGTGGGGCATGTGGTTCATTTGAGACGTGATCACCATGATGCACTCACGTTCTGGTATGTAGCCTTGAGACTTGAGATTTGGCCTTCATAAGACCCCCTTCTGTCTTGCAAAATCAAAATCATGTTCTTCAACTATTTATGGGCAAATTCAGTTATCAACCGAATGAAATTAGCTCAAATTTTGAGAGGATGATCAGGGTTTGGAACCGTTTGAGCACAATGATTAAAACATATAATTGACATAATTTAATTTGTTATCATCAATGAATCAACGATGTTTGCTATTTATATATGTCTATTTATCTTCCCTTTCGTACAGGTGACATCCATGGTCAGTATTATGATCTTCTGCGTCTATTTGAATACGGTGGTTTCCCACCAGAATCAAATTACCTCTTCCTGGGAGACTATGTTGATAGAGGAAAACAATCGCTCGAAACCATATGCTTACTGCTTGCCTACAAAATAAAATATCCCGAGAACTTCTTCTTGCTTAGAGGGAACCATGAGTGCGCCAGCATCAACAGAATATATGGGTAAGTGTTAGAAAGTTCCGTGGCTTAGAGCGGGATTGAACTCTGAATCCTAAATATCATTGTTTATTTATCGTTTGAAACATATAACATGAAGCAATTTGGACATAACAAATCTTATTATCATTAAAAACTGTAGTACATATCTTTGTTGTTTGTTAACCAATGTTTACAAATTTTCTCTCAGCTATTGTCGAAACCGGCAGCAGCACTGTAGGTAATCGTCCGAAATTATTGTTTCTGTCCGCTTTGTTCACTGACTGCAGCTCGGTCGTCGCCGTGATGAGTGGTGAAGTTAAGAATACACATTGCTTCTATTTCCCAATGGGAGCTTGAGGCCCACCTTGGGCGAGTTTGCCAATTTTGTCAAAGCACTGGATGTGAATGCTGTTAATATGGAAGCAACATATCGGATTTCGGAGGAGAAAACACTTTTCGTCAAGCTCATGTCGGAAGAAAGCATGCTTTTATGCATAGCTCAGCCAACAGACACTAATCGTTATATATTTTTTTTTATATATATATCTTTATTAAGGAGACTTTCAGCCGTTGGCTGGCTCGTCTCCGACGCACTAATCGTTATATGCTCGACGGATTACCCGGGTACCCAGCTCCCATTTGTATAACACGGTGCAGAAAACAGCACAAAAATTGTCGGTCATATATGGGTTGATGGGTATTTTCCCTTTTTTTTTACGTAGCTGGTTTTTTATATTTTATGATTAACAGATCAGCGATTTTATGATTCGTGTTTTTTTAACGCTAAATTAACAGTAACGAATCATAAAATCGTTAATTGTGATTCTCTGAATGTGACAAACTTATACTTTACAACCTCTTCTTGTAGCTTACAAGTACAACATCATAACATCCAATGATTCAGTAATTCAGATTTGTTTTATACCGACTGCGAGTCGAAGTAACCTTGGTAGAAAGTTCTCAATTAACAACTGCGTAAGCGTTCAAAACACAAAGTTGCGAGCAGGAGATGTCCAAACACATTAAATTTACCTACACCCAGTCATGGTATAATAATTAGCAAAATTATATTTTTTTTTCGCTCTAATACGCTCTCAATACCACGCGTGATAATGACACAAAATATCAAGCTAGATATTGCCCTCCCCATGGCTAGTTTTTGCACCTTGACGTTGGTGGGAGGGTTTAATCTAATGGCATAATGAAGCGTTGGAGCCGGTGGGTTTATAGCCGGCATCTCTAGCTCATGTCGTTGCAGTGTGCCGTCCTGGGCAGGCGTTGTAGATTAGTGAACCTTCCGTCTCTGATGAACCATATGGCTTGAGATAACCAAAGTTCTAGCCGCTAGTGACAGTATCACACCTGTATATATTTTATTCGATAACCATGTCGCAGCACGTTTATGTAAAGGCACTGACTTTGGGTTTAGGTGTGGTACTAGCGGGATGGCCGCAAGTCACTCTTATTTTATTTTGACACATTATGTATGGTTTGATTTAGTTTTGAAAGAGAGACTCAACGCGACCTACGGGGCTGCGTACGTATGGTTTGCGAGGAGAAAGAACAATTTTATTTTTTAAATAAGAGCGCTAGACCGGTCATATTTTTTTCGGGCATATCTCAAAAATGGTATACGATATCATCTTGAAATGTTCACCGAAAAAAAAGCTTATATTTATAATTTTTCCAAACATGATTTTTTTTTGATAAAAATCCGTGTTACAGACTTTAATTTCCACAGCTTTTTTTTTTGATTTTCCTAAATAGTGAAAACTTTCATGAGAAATCAATCCCTCTTTTTTCTTGCTCTCTTTTCTTTCTTCTCAAATAATCTGAATAAATTGTCGCTAACTCTCGCTACTATCAGGTACCTTGGGAAATTAATATCTTAAGCAATGTACAATTTTTTTTTGCAGACGATGCAATACAATTATAACATTTAGGCAGTCCTTTTCGTTTATCACCGATGATTAAAAAATGTAAAATTAGTTGATTTGGACGTTAAACAATACAGTGTTCAGATTAGTCGACAACGGTAGCATATTTTAGGATAGTACTACGAAAGGCCGAAATACACAAAATGCCGAATCACAAAAGGCCGAAAAGCTCGGGAAAGCGATAAAGTGAACCGGTCCACTTTGTCGCTTTCCCGATTCGGGTTTTTGTTAATTTGTTTTCAATAAATTAAGTTACATTATTATATTGTTAATTTATAATATTTGGTCTAATGGTTTTGAGATTTTAGTAGTCACGTTCTGTTTGTAGTTTATATGTTATTTCTTTCATGTAATTATCGTAAATAATAGTTATTCAATAATAGATAATTCATCCATATATTCAATAATAAATTTACGAATGACTATAATTTGGATACCTAACAATTGGACAGAATCACTAGCAAGAATAGGTTATGTTCGCCTTCGAAAATATCGATTCGTTTTTTCAGGGTTGTAGTTTTGGTTTTCATCAGCGGCCCGGCTCTGATTGTGAACGATTTAGGTAGTATTTTTAGGTAACTATTTAGCTTTTAGCACAACTTTGCTACTACGAATCCACAAAAGACATTAAATTGGAGGCTGCTATTCTGAGCAACTTATCTTCATAAAATTAAAAATTACATTTAGGTATTAATTAGCAAATATGAATAGTAGTTAACTTTAACATAATTTTGATAAAACAATCATTTCATCCAGTTCACTTTAAAACAAACAAGTATGAAAGGATATTGCTTAGAATAAAGATAAAAGTAATAAGCGCAATATTAAACGACATTAAATTTGAATCTGATACGGTAGGCCATATAACAGAGTCGATAGCCATTGCAAATCAACCATCTCTACCTGCTTATTTTCCTAACTTTCACTATTATTGCTGTTACTCTGACTATCCCCTATGTTCAACAGCTTTCCTTACTATCCGGTATCGTAAACAGGATTCATTTGACCCCTGTGGTTATTATTCTGTGATGCCAAATCTATACCTCTACCCTGGTGCAGTATGGACAGCGATTTTTCGCTGGTGACTTGGCCCTATGACCCCCTTCTGTGCTTGAAAATGAAAATGAATAAATTAAGTTACATTATTAAAGTAATGTTACAATAATTATTATTCTGCATCTTCGAAATAAAATATAATGGAAGCTACACAGCAAAAAAATGTAACATCGATCAATGCAATTCAAGCTGATGTATGAAATAATGATGTAAAAGCAAAAAGCAGATACAATATTACATCAATGGATGTAATTTTGTTCGCAAAATCGATGTACATCGTACAACGTTATATTACGCAACCGATGGATTGACCTGGTTGCAGCAGTTTGGATGTAATATTCAACAACTTTTTTTTCCGTGTGTATTTGTTTTTGCATTGTAAAATGAAGTGAGAAATACTCGCTGCACATCTCGTTTGCCATTTCAAATGCGTAGGCAAGCTAAAGAATTTTCTCAAGGGTGACCTTCAGAAACTTACCCGTCATAGGTCTAAATTCTTCATTATTGGTGATTTTAATGCAAAACACCGCTCATGGAATAATGCTCAGAGCAATTCCAATATTTATATTCTGTTTGATGATTGTTCTGCAGGTTATCACACTATTCAATATCCAAACAGCCTAACATGCTTTTCTTCAGAAAGAAATCCCTCAACTATTGATTTGGTCTTAACTGATTCATGTCAACTTTGTAGCCAATTGGTGACCTGGTTGCAGCAGTTTGGATGTAATATTCAACAACTTTTTTTTTCTGTGTACTTAATAGCCATTCGATATCCGTAATGAAAACTAAAAAAAAAAACTTCAATTTTAAGCTTTAGTATTATGTATGTTTGAGTGTTTAACGATGATTTAATGACAAGATGGCTTCGTTTTTTGTGAATGCGGACCATTCAACGAGGTTACTCAGTTGTAAGAGCAGAAAGGCTTCAGATGCTGAATGAGAGAGAAAGTGATAGTTAGCTTTATTTTTCTAGATGTTTGAGTATTCAATGATGATGATGGCTTCGTTCAAGATAAAATTCAATATGAGAGGTATTCTCAAATCAAAAATCGTCATTAGCAGCGATATTGATCTTGGTCCGTTTTGCTGAACGTTCTAGTTACACACATTCAACTGCTTGCGCAACTCGCTACCCAATCAAAATGTTGTGTATGCGTAAATAAACCGTCCACCTCTATCGCATCTCTCATTTCTTTACCCACAGCTCACCACTTACTGATTTTTCCCAAAAAGTCAGCAAGTGAGAACACCTGTACATCTAATTTCATCTTGGCTTTATTTTTGTGAATGCAAACCATTTAACGAGCCGACTAACGAGCAGAAAGACCAACGACTAACACATTGCTTGGATGCGGTTTTTTAACAAATTCAGTTTTTGATAAATTTTTGGCCCTTTTTGGTTTTCGGCCTTTTCGATTTTCGGCCTTTTGTGGCACCTTAGAATATGTTCGGCCTTCTGTACGGGTCCCAATTTTAGTAGTACGGGGCATAATGAGCATATATACACGATTACCCCCGAATACCAAAATTGACTACAAAGTAAGCATTTCGACCGAAACTAGGACTACCTATTAGATGAGTCAATATATACCCATTTATGAGTACCGTAAAACGGGGTATCTTTGATAATGCGGGTAACTTTGATAGTAAAATGTCATGATAAAATTTACTCACTGCGCTTTTTCCGAATTAGAAACTTTGGTTCCATATTGTAGCTTAGGGCATTTCCGTTGATAGCGTATGGTGTTTTTATATAGTACATGTTTCATATATTACAAACATATTAAAACAAAATTTTCGTGTTTTTCGCCTGTTTGAAAAAACACTCAAACCATCACGTATGAAATGTATTTCCGATGTAGCCATCACAAATTTAATGTTGTATTCTTATTGCTTATAATGTATTCTAACTACATAACCATGCAAAGTTTCATATTTCAAGAACTAAATTGCTTGAGTTTCCCCCCTTTTCTTTCTACATTCATCAAGCATTATCGAAGTAATGCAAATGCTTTAATTTCCGTTAAACATATTACTAACGAATTAACTCTAGGATCCTCAGTACTTGTTTTAAAAAAATAAAATTTGAAAACCGTGCATTGCTGTAAAAAATATTTAGAATATACTTATTAATGTTACCCCGTTTTACGGTAATTATAACTACAAAAATAAATGATGGGCGTTGGCCAAATTTTGATTTTTCAGATATAATCCTAAATATGACCTAGATTATTTAATACCCCGAGCAAAGTCCAGCATCAAAATAACAGCAAATTGAAATCAAGTTTTGATATCAACATCAAACTGAAATCATAATTTGATTTCTGTTTACGCAATGGACAAATTTGATACCAAATGTTGTTTTCGTGCTGTACATTTGCTCTTCAAAAATATGTTGTTGCGGGTTTGTTTTCATTGCCTTAGCATAACATCAAATTGAATACTTGTTTTGTTATCAACAGGAAAAATTGATATCAAAAATAGTTTTCAGTTTGCTTTCACTGATAGCAGAAATAGTTTTCAATGTGATGTCACAGAAAGATATGTTTGCTCTCAATTTTGATATTTGAACCGTTAAAACGGCCAAAACGACAGCAACCTGAGTAATTATTATCAGCGAAATCACAACATCAAATTTAGATTTAAATTTGATCTCAGACTTTGCTCGGGACTCTAGTAACCTCAAGTCCGTGCTCTGTCACAATATTTCAACACTCAATGGGAAAAAAAATATAAAATTTGAGGTGAATTTGAGAGAAAGGGAACTTGGAGTGTAGAGCGCACTGCCCACTGGATGATTCTGAAGCCTGGCTAAGTAAGTGGTTTATGGGTTTATTTAATTGTACGTCATTTCCCGATTTTTTTTTATTTACACACTAATCCAGTCAGAAGGTTTTACTGGGGTTTTGAATTGCGTAAGTGTTCGGTAAAAGTTTAAAAATTTGTGGATAATTAAAAAATGAGACAATTTATTCTGCACTTGTACAGACTTAGTTCTGTTTACCAAATGATTCGCTGTGAGATCTTTATTCTCGCTACCACTTCGAAACTTTAAGTGCACAAATATCAGCTTCCACGACACGTACTACAATTAAACTGTTACTCCACGTTTGCTGCGCTGCAGCATACCACTATGGGGCGGCTCCATACAAAGTGGTGGCCAAAAATATTTTATTGGTTTTTCCGCACTTTTTGATGGTATTATAGTAAGTTAAGCATAAAATTAGTCATATTTATGTATTTTCATCGCATCCGGAAGGTGTAACTAGTATTAAACCCAGTAATGAGCTACTTATTCCTGAACAATAAACTTGAAAGTTTGTTTTTAATTTTAGGGACAGTTCAAATGCAAATCAAAACTAGAATAAGGTTGCTGTGCATAAGATTAAATAGGAAAGGTGGAGGTGGAACCCCCCCCCCCTCCTAGCCAAGATCTGACCCCTCCCCCATTTTTTTATATATGTGATATAAGAGTTTTGTTTTACCAATCAGGTATTTTGATGAAGAATTATTTGTCTATCGAACCTCCCCTCTACTGAAAATATTTTTTCTGTCCAAATCTCGTCTTTAGCATCATAAGGGCGTATCTGCATTGATCGATTTTCTCTTTCGTTAATAACTTGGCCAAACCGAAAGACGCAATTTTTGGACTGTGGCAAGATGTTATGATCAGTGCTGCGATTTGTCATTTTCATTGAGAAAACTTCAGTGGATATAGACAAAATTCATTTCAGCAGCAACACTGATAGAACTGAAAATCAAAATTTCCTTTGTCAAAATCTCACTCTTTTCTTTGTCAGTGACAAAGATTCCCTTGGTGAAAAAACTGTGAATTTGCGCATTCTGTGTCACATTATTGTTCTCCAGGCTGATAATGATGATGATTCGTATTCACTTTGATGGTTCTATGTAACGGTTTTGCTAAATTAATTTGATTTTGATAGTAATTCAGCAAATGAAAAAACTGCACATCGTCGTCACTGATAGTAATATCACTGACAATTGATATTGATTGCTACTGATGGTGACTCTCTGCTGAAATGAGTGACCAGGGTTGTTTTGTTATTATCAGTTTTTAGTGTCGAAATTTTGCAGCACTGGTTATGATCCTTTTCCGTCAGTAAAAAATCACGTCGATCGGCTTCGATTTGGTCAAGTTATTAACAAAAGAGAAAATCGATGAAGACAAATCGATCAATGCAGTTATGCCGTTATGATACTCAAGGCGAGAAATAAATCATCAAAGCTAGTCGAAAGGATTATTTTTTTTACTATGTTTCCATTATTTTTACTGAACACATATCAACATCGTTAACTAAGTTGAACTACATTTTTTATACTGCAGGGATGAATATACTACAAATAAAACATAATTTTCTTTGACTAATTGTCATAATAAAATTTATTTAATAACTTTCTCTTAAAACTAAATTAAATTCACAAGCAATTCTACTCATTTTCTACATTTTCATCAAAACCAAAATCATCATCCAGTTGTTTTCAGATTTTCGATTAAACTACTGCACAATATTGTTGTTAGCACACACACGTTGTTAGCGTTAAAGCCGAAAACAAACTCATGATTTGAAAATATTGTCCTCGTCTTTTAAATGCAAGTAGGTAACATCAATAATAGTTTTACCTAAGTTTAGTGGGTAGAAATTGTAAAATGGCACTCGAACAGGTAATTTCCTTTTGGTAGTGGTCTTTCTTTTTCCGTTGGTTATTATATATTGAAAATATCAAAAGGTTATCGTGAAAACATTGAAAACTTTTTAGTCCAGTTGGGTAGATACGGTTTCTATATGTAATGATAATTTTCGGTCTGTTTTTACCCATTTTTAACAACAATAATAATTAAGTCTGTAACATTTTTAAGACCAAATTTGACATTTAACAGTTCCACTTTTCAACCAGTGTTTAATTTGTACGATTTTTTTGGTTAATGCTCGTATAATCAATATATGTAAATAACAAAAAAAAAAACATTTTAAAAATCATTTTTTCGACTTTGTGCCAAAATGACGCTCATACGCAGCTATACGCAGCTGGATCCTTGTTCCGAAGATAGTATAGACCCTAAACTAAACCGTAGTGGTGGTCTCTTGAGACTGCTCGGCCCTGCTCGTTAGATATAGTCCAACTTAGGCAAAAAAACATTTTTTTTTTCAATAATTGCCCATTTTTAACTAATTTTAATTAACCGTGTAACCTTATCAACATACCCATTTTAAAGTTTAGCTTTCCAACGGTGTCTTAAATTCAATGTTTAGACCGTTATTCGCTGAGAAAATTGCATTTGTTTCAAATGCATTTTTTCTACAATTTTCAAAATTTTCCTAAGTCTGATGTCTGTGGCGCAATGAGTTTTCATCACAGAGGGCTGAAATTTTGGGCATCTAGGTTTGAACTATCTGGCTATCAAATGGTTTACAAGATACGTCATTCAAAGCGAGTCAATTTTTCGATTTTTGGCCACCACTTTCCCCATAGTGCATACATGCAGTAGCAATTTTAGGTGAATGGAGCTCCAATTTCCGAGATTTGTGTAATTGTAAATTCGAGGTGGAAGTGCATTTATAGTCTACGTGGCGGCCATTTGTGAACTTCTACAAGGAATCACCTTAGTAATAAAAAATATAATTTGTCGATTTCATTGATTCTTTACGGATAACGGTCATTTGAATTTTTTCAGCAATTCAAAAACCCAGTCAAACAATACTGACTTCTGTAAAATAATCTAAGTGTGTTTATATATGGTCACTATACTGCCCATAAAAGCATAACTGTCCCATATGAATAGGAACTCAAGCAAAGATGGGATAATTATGCAAGTTTCGGCGAGTTTAGTACATATTGAAATAATTGCAAAATATTAATTACATGAATTAAATTACTGTGTGAAGTATGTTTTGGAAATTTGCATGTACATTTTATTTGGCAAGTTATATATTGATACATTCAAACCATTGCCACTTTGTATTTGAGGTAAGACAGATATAGGATGTGGAGGGTTCGCTTTGGGGAAGCGTAACCCATGTTACGGTTTCCATTTATTAAATAGTTCATATAGGCCCTAAATGACAGGTTCATAGTGAAAGAATGTTCTCTTGTAGTGCCCGTTCACTGATCACTTTTTAGATCAAAATCAGATTCACATTGTTAGTAAATCAATTTTTCATAAATATATTCAGCATTTGCTCTAGTGTAAAGGTTATTATCATTGTGGAAAAAATAATGTAAAACTATGAAGTTCTGTTATTCAAAACAGATTAAACAATTTATTAAATTTCAAAAAGTTGTACCGTAAAACGGGGTGACATTGATGGTTTTTTTTAAGTATATTCTAAATATTTTTTAGTGCAATTAATGTTTTTCAATTTTTTAAACAATTACTGAGGATCCCAGAGTCAATTACTTAGTAATATATTTAACGTCCAACATGTCCAACGATAGTTCAACCTTATTTACGGCAAGAAAAATTGATGGTTTGGCTAACTTCCGATAACGAAAAGAAAGGACTTCCGTCGATCACAAAAACTCGTTTTATTCTTTATATACTTATGCCATTACCAAAAACAAAGTGTATTCCGTCCTTCAAATAAAAGTCACTCACTCATGGCGACGACTCCGGCGTAGTGGTTACCTCTCACGCCGAAGTTACGAGTTAAAATAAAATCTTACCCCGGACAAGTCACGAATGACCCAAGAGTGTTAAAGTGACTATAATAGTATAAGTATAATAGTATAAGTCACTCAAAAGTTCAAAATAAGTTAAATTTTACTCTGCGCTACTGTCAAAGCATTTGCACTATTTTTTTTTAGTTTTGTGATCGGGGTACTTTGACAATGCTCTCGATGAATGTAAAAAAAAATGCGTGACGCTAAAACAATTTAGTTCAAGAAATGTGCAATAATAATACAAAATTAAATATGTAATGGCTATATCGTTAATAGGGGTAAGAGGGGCATAGTGAGCATCCCGTGCACCAGCTTGGACTTCCGGCCGTTCGGAACAAATTGGTTGGTGGTAGGATCAATATCATAATTATATTGAACCTACTACCAGTTGATTTGTTTCATGCAGCTGGAGCTCCAGAGCCAAACTGCGGGATGCTCATTATGCCCCAGCTGCTCACTATGCCCCTCCTCCCCCCACATTTCATAAATGATGGTTTGAGTGCTCAAACAGACGAAAAACAAGAAAATTGTTTTTGATATGTTTATACAATATGTAACACATAGGGTAAATGTCGGCTTCGGCACTGTTGACTGTTTTCGGCAACCAAAATTTAAACGGTAATTTCAATTCATTTTCTCACCAAAACACTTCGCTTTATGTATTTAAACGAATCCCTAGTCTAGATAGATTCGATATTTACGACTGAGCAAACGCATTTGGCAAGGTTTTTCTGAAATGAAACACACGTACTACAAAATGCTGCTGATTTCGAGTTGCCGATATTAGAACAGCTGGTTAACACGTAGTTCAAATGGAAAGGTTGCCGAAGAAAAAGAGGCTGCCAATAATAGTCACACTCACCTGAGAAGTTTGGAACATTGTAAATGCGTTTTAAAGCAGTTTTGGACAATTCTATCGACTGGAATGGACAGAGCAGCAGGCAGTAGATGAATGTAAACAAACAAATACTGCATATGTGTACGTTACGTCGAGAAAAAGCTAATATAAGAAGCGAACGTCGCATAGATTGACGAGAATACGTTAACTCCCCTACTATATAAAAACTATATACGATATCAACAGAAATACCCTAAGCTACAATATGGAACCAATGTTTCCAATTCGGAAAAAGCGCAGAGAGTAAATTTAATCATTGTATTCTACTATCAAAGTTACCCGCATTATCAAAGATACCCCGTTTTACGGTAGCTTCAATCATGCATAGATATAAGTTAATATACCAGAACCTGGACGGACCATTGAACCTACCCTGGGTAGGACCCGGATGCGACCACCCATGTAGATCTAGAGTATCGCATAAGCTGACAAGTGCAACGGGAAGATCGGTAGGTGCATATAGCTGCGGGTTGGTCCCTATAGATACGTCAACTTAGCGGAAGGCACGGGATATGCATTGAACAATTACAACTACAAACATAAGTAACAGTAATTCATTTGTGTGTAACAAATACTCATAATTGGGTTAACATTTTACTCATTTAATGGGTATTCACAGTTTCCCTCGAAAAGGACTTGAATTATCATAGGGGAAATCAGTGGCGTCGCGTAACCTCACTTTTTACCTGTGCACCAACTTTCAAAAACAGATTTAATGCCATATTCACACTCGAATCGGTTGAAAAACACACTTAATCTTCTAGTTAACTCGATATCTATCCATTGCAAGCAATATTTTGATAATTGTTTATGTTTTGAGAGTTGGTGCACAGGTAAATTGAGGTTAAGGTGACGCCACTGGGGGAAATGCAGGTAATGTCGGCCTAAGTGTCCCTAATTTGGGCCCATACATAAATTCAGCAAACGACTAAATTTTCAATAGCTACCAAAAATATCCATTAGTAACGTTCCAATAACGCGTTCATCTAGATAAAATTGATAAATAGCAGATTTTTAGCGATGGGCCCAATCTTATATCCATAGGCCAACATTAGAGACATTTTCCCTATTTTGAAAATTGGTTGGATCATACATAAAAGTACTTTGTAAAGGGCGTGCTTAAATCACCCCATATGCTCATTATGCCCTTCCCCCTACTTATTATTTTGATGTTTGCAGATGATTCATAACAAGTGTGCTACTGATAACTTTAACTGATTAGTAGGCTAGCGTTGCAGAATGCTTTTTTCTTTCATTGCCCTGAACGTGCCACTATCAAATCACATGACTCTATACGAAAGTGTGCCAAAACAGCTGTGCAATCAGTATTATTTTTTTGAAGCATTTCCAAAGAACTATCAAAACCTGTTGCGGGCTGAACTTATATTTTTCAGCCATATATTTGTTTATTTGATTCGGGTAATTATTTGATGCAAATCAAACAATTAATTAACAAGTTTTATTGGGTAGTTCCATGTTTGCTGTAATGTAAATCAACGTATACGAATTGGAACTCAAAAATGCTGTCGTAAATGATTATATATAAAGCGCAAGGGTACGGGGAACATTGTTCATAAAAATTCCAAAGTAGCTATTTCATTCAAATTCGAAACATAGTTTATGAAAATGTGTTCACAGTATATTGCTGGGCTGAACAGTGAATACATTTTCATTGACAAAATTTCGGTATTGAACCCACTTTAATTCACTGTTGTTATGTTAACCTTCACATAACAACTGGGGAAAGTAGGGTAAGATGGCCATATGGGGCAATCCTTGTGCTGTGTGCCGCGATAGAATTCAATTCTATCGCGGCACACAGCACAATTTCACACTTAAATATCGAATTTTTCACAGCACTGCGAAATAAACTATAGCGTTCGTCATTACACACAACCCGTTTCAATTTCTCCGCACATTTCAACTTGCCTCGGTTCACATGATTAGAAACTACTGATAGGGGAAAGTGGGGCAATTTCGCCTATTACGCAATGTGGCCACGCGCTTAAAAATCAGCTTATTGAACATGTCTTATAAAAAATCGGTTGCAGGTTTAATGCTTGAAGCCTTCTTGAACTACCCGTTTCATTTTAGTCTAAAAAATACTTTTCTCTAGTGCGAATATTCGAAAAATGTTAGACTAGCTCAAAATGTCAAAAATGTTATAAAATTCCTGAATCAGAAAATAAGGTCTATCACTAGTTTCTTTTAATTTATCGTTAATATTCCTTCAGCAGCTAGGGGAAATGACGGCTTCGGCATGCCAGACTATTTTCGGCAACCCAAATTGAAACACTATTTTCACTGGATTTTCTTACGAAAACACTTCGCTGAATGCATGCAAACGATTCGTTATGCTTTCAGCTTCAATTTGACTATATTTTTACCACTGAGAAAAAGCAATCTAGCAAGGTTTTCTTGAAATGAAACACACGCACTACAAATTGTAGCTGATTTCGAGTTGCCGATAATAGAACAGTAGATTTACATGCAGTTCAAATGGAACGGTTGCCGAAGAAAAACTGGTTGCCAACAATACTCGCTCTCACTAGAGAAGATTGGAGCTTTGTTTTTGACAATTCTTTCGACTGAAATTGTTAGAGCAGCTGGCAGCAAAAGATTGTAAACAAACCAAAACTGCATATGTGTTCGTTCCTTAGAGAAAAAGGCTATAGAAAGAAGGTCGCTGCTTAGGTTGTCGAGAATACGTAAATTCCCCTATATAATTGCTCATTGGTTCAACCTTTCTATTTGAGCTGCGTGTGAGCAGCATTTTGTAGTGCGTGTGTTTCATTTCAAGAAAACCCTGATAGATTGCTTGTTCTCAGTGGTAAAAATGTAATCAAATTGAAGCTGAAAGCCTGAAAGAATCGCTTGAATGCATTCAGCGAAGTGTTTTCGTAAGAAAATCCAGTGAAATTAGCGTTTCAATTTGAGTTGCCGAAAATAGTCTGTCATGCCGAAGCCATCATTTCCACTATTTGAGGCAACATTTTCTGCTAAAATTCTTCAATTTTTCATTATTCTTTTTTTTTTATAAAAATGTAGGGTTAACTACCCCATTTCCGGCCTATTAAGCACAACCCGCACTTAGTCTTTCTTAATCTAGCGCAGTTTTGCACCAAACGGAATGTTATTATTACTGACGGCTTTCAAATTTATTTACCTTTCCGTATGTACCGTAAGATTTGATAATGAGAAACCAATCGTTGCTTGGTTTCATAAAACGTTTCTGTTATAACTTTCACGATCCTTAGTATATAAAAAAACATTGTGCATTGTTTATGTAAGGCCGATATTAGAATATTGCAGCATTGTTTGTTCTCCTTTTTCAATCACACACGATGAAAGAATAGAGTTCGCTCAAAACCAGTTTCTATTGTTACACTTCGCAAGTTAGGTTGAGCGTTGTGAATTTATTATGGTTTCTTTCGTAAACGATATCGTTTTTTTTTTTTTTTTTTTTCTTGATTTGTTTTCCGTCGATCTTGTTTTCCGTGCTGAGCACCAATGCTACTGACGCCAGGAACCGGGGACCAACGGCTTTACTTACCTTCCGAAGGAGGGCGTGATCAGAGATTTTATGCCTCAGAACATCCCGGCGGCGCCGACTGGGATTGAACCCAGGCCTTCTTTCAATACTTTAATTCCTCGAGCAACGACAGCTAATAGTAGTTTTTTTTTAATTGTTCTCAGAAAATACTAAATTAATTTATATAACAAAGAGAAAATTGTAAAAATAGCAGTTAAGAGGAAGTTCACCGGCCCGAAAATAAAAAAAAATCTTCGGTAAGTTCTTACTTTTCTAAAAATATTGGGAAAAATTATCAAAAAACCAAGAAAATCGTTTTTTTCCTTAGATTTTTGTCAAACATTACATGTAAAAATATTTTAACTATCTCATCATGAAAAAAATTGGACTCTCAGCAAAACCGAAAAGTCGATGTTTTGTGGTTTTTTGAGTCCAACTTTACGCCATAATGATTTATAAAAAATGTTTTTGCACGTGAATTTTCTCTGAAAAATTAGATAAAAATTGATATGTTTAGATTTTTGATACCTTTTTTTCAATATTTTTATTTTATCATACCGAATTAATTTTTTTGGAGTGGTGAACTTCCCATTAAGGCAACAATTGTAAAACGGTTTACACTAATTGACAGCAAATAATAAAAAAAAAAGAAATAATAAAGAATAGTTCTTTTTAAAGTGTATTTATTCTACAGAAAATAATTGTTTCTTTTAAATCCTTTTATGCTAAAACTGTTCATTGTTGACCCTTCAACAGAGAACAGAATAATATCAATAAATACAATTAGAATCAAATAAAAATGAGTGCCCTCCCCTTGGCTAGTTTTTGCACCTTGCTGTTGGTGGGCGGGCTTAATTTCATGCTTTATAGTGGAGTGTTGGAGACGGTAGGTTTATGGCCGGCGGAAACAATGTTAAACACCATTTTTGTACATGGTATTGAACCTAATCTTATATGCGCTTTATTTTGATTTGGGATAAGTCAAATATTTCATATTAACAATATGATCCATTCATGCCTTTTCCAAATATTGCAATGGCGACCCGCAAAATATTGCTTCACGCACCATCTAGCGTTGAAAAAGGTCAGCAACAATCATTCAATTACAATCGAGGGGTGCGAATATAGCACTTATTACAAAAGTAAGAGTCACATTATTTTCATTAATTACAATGTGTATATTACTTTAAAATTTGTATGACATGTCACTGTTGTCATCAAATAAAATAATATGCTGAAATACATTAATTTTATATATTAAACAAATTTTCATTTGGACTACCCCTCATGACGATAAACAAATACATTGGTATGGTAGCCTTTTTGGCCACAGAGGTGCTTTCATCGCTAAAAATTTGGTTCGCCAGCTAAGCGAAAGAGTGGATCATATTGTTAATATAATATATTTGGATAAGTGTTTGAACTATGGCTCGGGATTTCCACTGTGGCGTGCTTCTATAGGCCTTTTTAATGGGAATCAATTCAACCTCTGGTGGTGAATAGGAGAACGTCAAAAAGAGTGTTGTGAGCAGAAATTTTTGCCTTGAGACATAGGAAGCGGAACACTTTTTAACTTTTCCTGATAAATTGATTCATCTGAGATGCTCCAAAACTTAATCGACAGTTGAAAAATTTAATTCTATAACGTTTTTGCAAACATCCTGCTGGTGTAAAGGAATATTTTTGTTGCGAAATATGGAAAATTAGAAAAGTGCCTTAGGGGTTATGATCTTCCGGATTTCTTGTGTGTGGATAGTTAAGGTACAAATCAGTTCAGATCTGTGGAAAATAGTACAATAAGACAATTGGCAAGATGTTGAATGAAAAATGCATTAATTTGCGTTGTGAAAAATTGTTATTCTGATATAAACAAACGGTTTGGTTGACGTTTCTTCTCGAACTCATGAAGCAACTCACGTGGCGCACTCTACGTTGGTGATGCATTAAAAAGGCGTATTGTGACATACCCATACGTATTTTTGTGGTGCGACATAGTGGAAGTGTGTGGGTAAAGTTGGAGCATATACCCGATATATTTTAAAAATCAGCTAGGAAACTAATTTCAAAATGAAGCATTTTAGTCACATGAAGGTGTTACCTGGGTCGAACTCTAAGATATAATAAATAGGTATACACCGTGTCCAATATATTCTCATACACCTTTTCATCTTGTCGAAGCTACAGTTCATACACTTTATATGGATTGGTGTAATCTTGCACTGTGTTTACACAAACCATTGACGGTTCTGTTTGCTTATTTTCATTCAGTACCCATCTCTTATCAACGATGAAAGAATTTCGTGCTGTGATAATAAAAAAAAATTTTGGAAGGAGAGCGCCCTGGTGCTATATTCAAGAGTTTGCAAAATCTGGGAGTAAAGCGGGATTTTGTGTATTGAACCATTAGAAGGTACCGTGAGACTTCCTCGTTAGATGACCGGAAAAGATCCGGCCGAAGACGTTCAGCTAGGACTGAACGAGTGATTAAGACCGTCAGGGAACGAGTTCGACGAAAACCACAACGCTCTGTACGTAAAATGGCCGCTGATCTCAATGTCTCGAAATCGACCATGCACAATGTACTCAAGCAGGACCTGGGATGTCAAGCTTTCAAGAAACGTAAAGTTCACGGAGTTTCGGAACCTTCCAAGAACAAACGGCTTGAAAGAGCAACTCTCCTACTATCGCGGCACGCTGGACGAGACTTTGCCTTTTCCGATGAAAAGTTATTTGTCCTGCAGCAGTCTCACAATGTAAAAAACGACAGGTTGTGGGCGTGTAGGTCCAGGGACCCCAGATAGGGACAGAAACATTCCACGGTTCCAAAGCGCCGCTTCCGTCATGGTATGGGGAGGTATTTGCAAGCGCGGCAAGCTACCGCTTGTTTTTATCGAGAAAGGGGTTAAGATCAACGCTTTATATTATAAAATGGAAGTTTTGCAGAATGTCGTGAAGCTAAGCTTAGAAAGAATGTACGGGAAGGATGATTATGTGTTTCAGCAGGAGGCGCGCCTTTTCATACAGCAAACTTGGTCCAAAACTGGTGTCGAGCAAAGTTGACCGACTTTTTGGCCAAGGATGAATGGCCTCCTAGTTCAGCAGATCTAAACCCCTTAGATTATTTTGTGTGGTCATACATGCTGTCAAAAATAAACGAACACAAGGTGTCCACTTTGGTTCAGTTTAAAGCCGTAATCCGTCGAATTTGGGACGAAATGCCGATGGAAGTCGTGCGTGCCGCTTGCGATGGGTTTGAAAAACGTTTCAAGCTGGTCAAAAGCTGTTATTCCGAAGCATATGCTGTAATTGATCCATACTATATTACCTTTCAATAAGCACAATTACTAATACAATCTGAATAACTGATGTGAAATAATCGATGTTTGAATTTGTATGAGAATATATTGGACACGGTGTAGGTCAAAATCAAAAGTACTTGAAATTAAACGTGTATTTTAGATTACAAGCACAAGTGCAGGTACTTAATAAAGCATGGGTTATGATTGATTAAGTGAATTAGAGCTTTTAATAATTTATTAAATTAGACTAATGAGATATCATAATCATCAAATGAACTTAAATAAGAAACTTCAAAAAGTCTAATGACATTAAGTAGATAAACAAAAGAATTAGGATGCGGGGGGTCCGCAACTTTAAAGTTCTTCTTATTTAGTCTTGAACTTTAATAAGAAAACGCAAGCAGACCAATAGCATTAAGCAGATTAACAAAAAGAGGAATAGTTTAGGAAATAAGTAAAAGTAGAGTTATGTGACAATTAATAATTTTTAAACTTTTGGAGGTATTGTATTCCCCTGAGTTTGTTGTACTCGATTACTATATTATTCTCTCAATACGCGAAATCTCTTATATATGCGGTTGAAGCATTTGAGTTAACTTATTTCTTAGTGTTCAAGTACTTACATTTGTAAACAGCAGTCAATGTTAATCTATGTAAAATCGATCTTTCCTCCTTACGATCCTTACGCAAAAGTGATTCGCAATGCGGTAGAGCTCACCAAAAGTTTTTTTGAGCTTCTGTAGTATAGAATTTGTTCGGTACGGTCGCGAATTGAAACAAAGCTTACTGTTGAGTAATATAAGTAAGTAGAATATTTAGGGAGGAAACCAAAATTAATCAACTTGCCAACAAAGGCTATCACATTTATTTTGGTGGCTCTCTTTAAGTGATAATAAGCTGTTTTTTCTCTACGGTTGTTTCGCGTGGCGTTCACAATTTGCGCGATTTTCGTATCTTACGTAATTTAGATGTTTAGCTCTAAACGGTTTTACTGACTCGTTCCTCAAGCGATGTTGGTACAGGTACAGGTTGATACGGTTTCAACGCGCCTACGTCTACGGAGCTTACGCAGAAGTGATACGCAATTCGGTAGAGCTTGTCAAACGCTTTTGAGCTTATGTAGTATAGAATTTGTTCGGTACGGTCGCGAAATCTTGAAATGATTTATACGTAAATGAACTAATTTGATACAAAGCTCAGTAGTAAATAAGTAGAATATCTAGGGAGGAAACCAAAATTAATCAACTTGCCAACATAGGCTATCACATTTATTTTGGTGGAACTCTTTAAATGATAATAAGCCTTTTTTTTCTCGCTTCGGTGGTCTCGCACGGCTTTCGGAATTCGCGCGGTTTTCGTAACTTACATAATTTAGATATTTCGTTCGAAACGGATTTACTTATTCAATCGGTTTACTACGCGGATGTATCTACGCGCACACGTCACAGTATTTTTTCTATAACTATCTTGAAACAATACATACGGAATCCAGTGTTCAAGCGGCCAACATAGGCTAGTCCTTCTGCTGGTCAAAGATAGAAGCGAAATTTATTCAAATGGGTCAAGTCTTGAAAACTAAGCTGTCACGCAGCTCCAGCTTGATACACAATAAAAAAAAGAATCAAATAAAGATGAGCGGATTTTTTTTTTTCAGTAAGTTAGTATCTAGATTAAGCTACTCATTTAATACAAAATACTAACAGACGCCTCGAGCTATGGTGCTCACTTGGTCACTGCAGCTTTTCAGCTGGTATTGCGATTACATAATCAGGAACATGTAGATAGGAGACATCACTTATCAAGAAGAATAGCAATAATATTGAAAGTAATCCGAATTTGATTCCTACTCAACGACATGCGCTGCGACATTCAAATTTAATAAAACCGCATAAATTTCGAAATCCGCGTAAAAAATGTATTTATGAGTGATGAGTGAAATGCCCACACAAGCTCAGAAAATTACAAAAAAAACCTTAAGAAACCGTAGAAAAAAAACCCATAAGAACAGAATCCAAGTGATAATTTGAAGAACCTAATAACTATACAAAAAAATCAACTGCCTACGTAAATTTCAAAAATATCTGAAACAAAAAAATAAATACAGGTACACCATAGATTTCAAACTCTACATTCAAAAACAATCCATAAAAAATATTTTGAAAATGAAAAAAAAAAATCCATGAGACTTGTAAATGCTAAGTAATAATAAGTAAGTAATAAAAATAATAAAATAAGGGTTATTGAGAATTATTTAAATGAAAATTCCTGTCTGCTAATAAAATAAATGGTATTGCATTCACGTTTCAATGATAAATTAGTATTAATCGGTTGGTATTAAAATGATACTTACTTTAATTTGATATACTTATCTGTTAGAGATGTATGTATTCCTGTATCGTTCGAAGAATTTTCATGATTTAACCTCTCGTTGATATTGTTGAAGCTGATGCACAATACGTATACTGTGAAGGAATCCTTAGTGGTTCCTATTCAAAAGCTGGAACGATTAAAGCCGTAGAATTTCGTCCCATCAACTTGTTGCACATATTAGAGAAAATCTTAGAACTTGTTGTTAAAGGCCAGCTGTTGGAGTATTTGAATAGCAACTCTTCGTTGATACCAGAACAATCGGGATATTGGGAAGGTCATTCTTGTGAAACTGCGTTGAATTTGGTGTTAGCAAAGTAGAAAGACAAGCGTAAAGATACGATTGTTGCTGTTTTTTTTTATCTGAAACGCGCTTTTGAAACAATTTCTAGGCCCTTGCTGTTAAGTACAATCAAGTGCTTTGGAATTACGAGTACTGCATATAAATGGTTTGAAAGCTATTTGTCTGACAGAACTCAACGAACTGTTTTTAATGATTCTGTTTCCAGTCCCGTGGGGAATAACCTTGGAGTGCTCCAGGGAAGTGTATTAGGGCCCCTTTTAATTATTATGTATATTAATGACTTGCGACGTGTTTTACGGTTTTGCGACATTAATCTTTTTGCAGATGATACTGTGTTATTCATTGCAGCTAAGGATTTAGAAGTTGCCGTCTCACACTTGAATGAAGATTTGCAGTATCTAAGTAGATGGTTGAAGTGTAAGCAGTTGAAATTGAATACAAGTAAAACTAAATGTATAGTAATTTCGCGGAATTGATTAAATGAGAACGTCTCTGTTGTAATTGATGATGAGACTATTGATCGCGTTCAGGAGATTAAATATCTTGGCGTGATTATTGATGACAAACTTAAGTTCAACTCTCTCATTGACAATGTCATCAAGAAAATTGCCAAGAAGTATGGAATTCTATGTCGATTGAAAAACGATTTAACTATTGCCAGTAAAATACAGTTATACAAATCAATCATCTCTCCTCATCTAGACTTTTGCCCATCCATTTTATTTCTGTTCAATGAAACATTATTATTATTTAGCTTTATTTAGGAGGCTTTCAGCCTTAGGCTGGTTCGCCTCCAACTCAATGAAACACAAATATCGAGATTACAGCGCTTGCAGAGTAAAATAATGCGTTTGATTTTGCGATGCAATAGATTCACTTCCTCAACTTTGATGCTGGACGCCTTACAATGGTTGTCGGTTAAGCAAAGAATTGTATATTTGACTATGGTGTTCATTTTTAAAGTAGTTAACGATTTGCTGCCTCGATATTTGTGTGATCGATGTCAGGAAGTGACTAAAGGGTGATACGGTCAAAATTTGGTCAATATCAACTTGACGTATTTCTTTCAATTTTGCATTTAAAAAACCTGAACACCCCTCATTTTGAAGGTGTGTGTGTGTAGAATGTTGCTCCTATTTTGATTTTGGAATTCACTCTTCAGTTGTCAAAATGCCGTCCAAGCAAGAAGAGCAGCGTATCAAATTTTTGCTCGCGCATCGCGAAAATCCGAGCTACTCGCACGCAAAGTTGGCAAAATCGCTAAAAGTTGCCAAATCAACCGTTACAAATGTAATTAAAGTGTTTGGGGAACGTTTGTCGACAGCCAGGAAGTCTGGATCGGGGGGAAATCGAAAACCGGAAGCCGCTGAGACGACAAAGAGAGTTGCCGGTAGTTTCAAGCGAAACCCTAACCTCTCTCTCCGAGATGCCGCAAATAAGCTGGGTGTATCGTCTACAACCGTGCATCGAGCCAAAAAACGAGCCGGACTATCGACTTACAAGAAGGTAGTGACTCCAAATCGCGATGATAAACAAAATACGACGGCCAAAGCGCGATCCCGGAGGCTGTACACGACGATGCTGACGAAGTTTGACTGCGTGGTAATGGACGACGAAACCTACGTCAAAGCCGACTACAAGCAGCTTCCGGGACAGGAGTTTTATACGGCAAAAGGAAGGGGAAAGGTAGCAGATGTTTTCAAGCACATGAAACTGTCAAAGTTCGCAAAAAAATATCTGGTTTGGCAAGCCATCTGTACCTGTGGCTTGAAAAGCAGCATTTTCATAGCTTCCGGGACTGTCAACCAAGAAATTTACGTGAAAGAGTGTTTGAATAAACGTCTGCTGCCTTTCCTGAAGAAACACGGTTGTTCCGTACTGTTTTGGCCGGATTTGGCATCTTGCCATTACGGTAAAAAGGCCATGGAGTGGTACGCCGCCAACAACGTGCAGGTGGTTCCCAAGGACAAGAACTCTCCCAACACGCCAGAGCTCCGCCCAATTGAGAAATACTGGGCTATTGTCAAGCGGAACCTAAAGAAGACCAAAAAAACTGCTAAGGGCGAGCAGCAGTTCAAGGCAAACTGGCTTTCTGCGGCGAAGAAGGTGGACAAGGTGGTTGTACAAAATCTGATGGCAGGGGTCAAGCGTAAGGCCCGGCAATTCGGATTTGGAAAAGCGGAAGCCTAACTGAATATTTTTCCTGAATTTTATACTAATTGAACTTGAAAAAGAAATTTAATTTGATTTTTTAAATAAACGATTTCACCGATTTACACGCGTTTTCCCTTGACCAAATTTTGACCGTATCACCCTTTATCATAGATATAATACTAGAAACGCGGATGAAATAAGAACACCACATTTCTTGACTTGTGCTTTACAGAATTCATTATTTTTTAAAGGAATAAATGTTTTCAATTCTATGCCTAGACACATTAAACGTGCAACAACATTAGCAGAATTTAAAAGACATTGCATTTCACACGTTAAAACTGTCTTTTGAACGGTTATCCAGTGATTATGAATTGACAAATTATGTATATTGACGAAGTTATTTTTAACGGATTATTTTGTATGGATAGCTGTTATAACGACTTTTTAATAATTATTGTAGCACTGCAAAAACTGTTTTGTTCGCCACGATGGTGATGATGGATTTTTGATATTTGATTTAATAGTAGTAGTAAAAAAAAATAGTAGTCTACAAAGGTTTGAGCCTCGCGCGCGTACTACGGATATAGAGGACTGAATTTAACATTTAAAAAAAAAATGCAATTTTGAAGCTTATTTGGAAGATACCTTGAGTTAGTAGTAAGTTTTCTGACAAATGTAGGGGGTTCGTGAGCATTCCTGACTTTGGTGAAAATTATGATAGCATCAGATTGCGGGGTTGCTAGTGTAATAGGATGCTTTGTTGATTGCTCACTAACTCTTGATTGCTTGTAATACTTATGAATATTTTAGGTGGACAAAAAGGCGAACTAAGAGGTGGACGCCTGAGCTTTTTCACATTTATATCGCAACTGTAAACTCTAGAGGGAATTTATATCTGTAACTGAAATCAGTTCGATTTTGTTTGCTAACCTGGTTAAAATGTCATATTTAATTATCTTAAAGATAAATCGTCCAGCTCAAACCTTTGTAGGATGCAATGTCGGCCTAAATGCCCATAATTTGGGACCATACATAAATTCAAAAAACGACTAAATTTTCAATTGTGACCAAAATATCCAATAGTACCGTCCCAATGACGCGTTCATCTAGATAAAATTGATAAATAGTAGATTTTTAGCGATGGGCCCAATCTAAGATCCATAGGCCAACATTAGATCCATTTCCCCTATGTAAATTTCAAAATCCGCAAAAAAATCACATAATAAAAAATGTAAATTTCAAACTCACCGTTCAGATTACTTTTGAACGGTGAGTTTGAAATTTACATTTTTTTCTTACACACAAAAAATAAAAATTGTTCCTTCAAAAATAATGCATTTTCAAATTAAAAGTCTCCCGACTTTGGTAGTTTCAACTACGACAATATTTAACATGAAAGCAATATTGTTATTTTAAAAGTTTGTCTTTCACTTTATACTTGTCATTTTAAAAAGGCATATTTTCAAAATGAAAATTGTTGAACTGTCAAAAATACCATGGACTACATGTTGGGTTATTTCGTTTTTTCGTGCACCACAGCCATCACAAGTGAAAAAAAAAAACAAAAATCCCGGGCCAAAAAAATCTACCAGTTTGATTTACTTAAATGTAGTTTAAAATATTAAAATACATATGTATTCGCATGTTCAGTGGAGTGCAGTGCGAGCATATGGAAGTGCTGGAATCAGGTTTGGCCATTCAGAATGTGTAACTGGAGTTGAATACTAGGTAAGTTACTTTGGGGTTAGGTTTTATAGGTGAATTATTTATAGGTGGTCTTATCTTGTTGCAGATATTGACTCGTTTCTGGAAAGTACGAAGCACTTTGCACCATCTTCGGTGTTGACACCACAGAAGCCACTACGGATGCCATTGACGGTGGTTCCACCGGGAAAGCATTCCTCTAGCCGATCCGATGTATCCTCCTGAGCGAAAATTGCAAGAACTGACAAAGGAATGTTATCAGAAGTATCCGGTGCTCAGCTTGGAAAACATGAAACGGTACATCGAAGGAATATCGGAGTCTATAAAACCTGCGAGAAATATTGTAGTATACAAAACCTTATTAATTAAATTATAATAAAAACATTAGGAATAAAAAAAACTGATACTAATATTTTATAGAATTTAAAATGAAAATTATGTGTCATAATATTAAAATTGCTTATTTTTAACTGAATTTTTATTATTTCAAACTCAATGATTTTAATTTAAAAAATCCATTTTTAATTTCAACCCAGTCGAGTTTTTCTTTTGACAGCAGAACAATTTATTTTGAAAGTTTCAACTTTTAAAAACAGTGAACAGGCAACTTTTGATTAGAAAGTTGTCTGACTTTTGTTTTGAATGCTAATGACTTTCTACCAAAAAGAACCAATGCAAACTTTTAATTCTACCAATGGTTTTTTTTAAATTTTATTAGTGATAATTTTTTGTGTGTATGTGCTACAGAATTCTTATTTCCATGCCTGGTAACAATCACCAAAAGAGAACTACGAATGATACAAATGATTTTCAATTTCAGTAAGTCAAGGTTCTTGATTGTACAATATAGATAGGTAGGTAGATATTTTTTAAGAGCGCTAGACCAGTCTTCAGTTTTTTGGGCATATCTCAAAAACGGTATAAGATACCATCTTAAAATGTTCACCGAAAAAAAAACTTTTAAATTTTCAAACATGAAAACATTTTTTTTATAAAAAATCATGATACAGACGATAATTTCCACAGCTTTTTTTTTTGGTTTTCCTTTAATTTGTGAAAATCTTCATGCGAAATTTGTTTCCAACTGTATCCAACTTTATCAATAGCTGACAAAATTACAAGTAATTTTTGTTAATTAACTTTGACTGTGCAATGATTAGTTCAAAAGCTATGATTTTTTTAAAGTAGGTGGTGTCCGAGAAAATTGGAAAACTTTAACTAAGGTTTTCCGGAAAAATTGGCAACCCTGATTTTTTTAATTTACTTTTGTTAATATATCCATGAACTCTACCTATGGGCGAAGTTTCATAGAAATCGAAACCCTTCGGCCCAAACCTGTTCGGTAATTTAAAAAAAAATCCACCCCACGTTCCCCTATTCCTCTCTTCATGAATCATATCGAATTACATGGGCATTCAAAAATTTGTTCATTGGTGGCAATGTGAAACACGAATGGTTTATTTCTCCACTGAACCTCTCGTTCAGCTAATCCATTAACAACTGTATTTCAAATTTAATAAACTCAACAACAAGTGCATTTTCAATCCGTTTACTTGTGTAAATATTTTCTTTTGTGTTTTCTCATTACAGGTTCTATGATGAATGTAAGCGACGTTACAACATCAAGATGTGGAAAACGTTTACCGATTGCTTCAACTGCTTACCGGTGGCAGCAATCGTGGACGAAAAAATTTTCTGTTGCCACGGTGGGTTAAGCCCTGACCTCCAATCGATGGAACAGATTCGTCGCATCATGAGACCAACGGACGTGCCTGATCAGGGATTGCTTTGTGATCTCCTATGGTCTGATCCGGACAAGGATACCAATGGTTATGGCGAGAATGATCGTGGTGTTAGTTTCACGTTTGGAGTCGATGTAAGTTGATTCTTATTTTCAGGCCAATATTAATAAATCAGTTTATTTGGGTTTAATTATTTATTTGTCCGTACAAATCGGATTAACAGATTATAGTTCTAGTGCTCATGTTAGGTTAAACATTAGTAAAGAAAACTTCTTTAGAATAACTAGCAGTGCTGATAAAAATCATTTCTTCTACACTCAACTTAGCTTAAAATGAAGACAACCTTAACAGATAGACCAACTACCTGCGTGAATTTGAATTTTGATATAACAGCATTCTCTTGATCAAGGCAACCAGGGTTGCTTCCACTCACTTGCTATAAGACAATGTTTTTTGGAATTATGAAATCAATAGATGATATAATAATATGTTGTACTTGTTTGTAAGTCACAAGAAGAGGGTGTAAAGTATGTGTTTGATTCATAAAACCTGTCAATTTCGCTTTCAGAGCGTCACAATCAGCGATCTTATAATTCGCGAGCGTTCACGAATCGTTAAATCGCTGATGGTGATGCACTGAACGCAATATTTACAGGTTTTATGTGTCAAACACATACTTCACGACCTCTTCTTGTAACTTACAAGTACTAATTATCATTATAAAATCTAATGTTTTTATAATTAGGAAAAATATTTTTTTATAGCAAGTGAGTGAAAGTAACCCTCAAGGCAACCTCTGAGCAGGGTTGCTTCCACTCACTTGCCTTTAAAAATTGTTTTTCGGAATTATGAAATCATTAGATGTTATTACATTTATTAGTTACAAGAAGAGGTTGTAAAGTATGTGTTATGAAATTTGTCAATTGCCCTTTTAGAGTGTCACAATCAGCGATTTTATGGTGAGGCAAAATCGCTGATTGTGGCTATCTGAAAGTGAATTTGACAGGTTTTATGTGTCAAACAATTGCCTTTCAAGCTATTCTTGTATATAGCAAGTACAAAATATCACTATAATATCCAGGGTGCCTTCCATTCATTTTGGTAAAAAAAATGTTTTATGAAATTATGGAATAATAAGATATTATGATGATATGTTGTATGTATACGTAACAAGACAAGATTGTAAAGTCTGTGTAACATAAAACCTACAAATTTAGCTTTGACAGAGTCACAATGAGCGATTTTGTAATCGCTTCTTCGCGAAGATTGGGTGAGATAAATGGCAAAATCGCTTATTGCGACACTCATGTAGCAAAATTGATACCTGTCAATTTATCAAACACATTTAATATAAAAAAAATGTATCAAACACATAGCGGTGCCGGTGGTGTAGTGGTAAGCGTGATTACCTCTTACCCCAGCAGGCCTGGGTTCAATCCCAGTCGGCACCGCGGGGATGTTCTTAAGGAATAACATCTCTGATCACGCCTTCCTTCGGAAGGGAAGTAAAGCCGTTGGTCCCCGGTTCATGAGTTGATGGGTCGATAGGTAGGGTTCAGGTGTGGGAGCTGCCTTCTTGGCGTCGGTAGCATTGGTGCTCAGTACGGAAAATAAGATCGACGGAAAACAAATCAAGGAAAAAAAAATGTATCAAACACAAATTTCACAATCTTCATTATCTTTATCTTATTACCTTTTACCTTTATTATTTGTTTCTTTCATATAATTAATATCTGATGATTTCAAAATCCGGAAAATCATTTTTTTTTATAGCAAATGAGTTGAAGTAAGCTTGCCTCTGATGAGTATCGAAGTCAACATTTCTTTTATTTTTCATTCATGGCAGGATGTTCATTATCGCCTCTGTGTTGTCAATATTATTTATCGTCTTCATCTTGGTGGGGATGATTTTGAGGATTGTGTGATTACTGCGCACTACTTCCAACACTATGTTCAACATACAGAACAAAAGTAAAATGGTTTCTCGCTGATGGGTTATTCCAGTTTTCATCTATACCGATAATATTTCATATTAAGTATTAGATCATAGTATGGGAGTACTACGAAAGGCCGAATCACAAAAGGCCGAAATACACAAAAGGCCGAATCACGAAAGGCCAAAAACACTCAGTTGTAAGAGCAGAAAGGCTTCAGATTGTAAACAGCAAACAGCAAATTAAGTGTTTCTAAATTCCAATAAAAAACTATCATTGATTCTATAACATTCCGCAGAAAACCATTCCCCAGAAAACAATTCCCTAGAATGCACCATTCCCCAGAATGTACCATTCCCCAGAAAAGATGATGAAATTAGTAATTTATCACTTCTTTTTTGGTCATTTGATATTATATTTCAGTTTTATATTACAGAACAGCTTAATATAAATATTTTTTTTTTTTTGACTATGTTTTTTTTTGTAGTATTACTTCTACGTGAAGTCAACGATTTACATAGTTGAATATGCTAATTTCAAATAACAGACTGTAGTGGTAATTTTTATACGATAGATGGAGTAGATGAAAGCATAGAGTTGATAGTTCCGTTAGAGTACGGCAGTGTGAAGATTGTATATAGATATTAGACAAGCGAGCTAGGACAACTTTTAAGGAAGGTACAAATCGGTTTTTTCATCTCTCTTTACCAAACTCCCCCTTTGGAGAGGGATGGTGAGGGGTGTCCCCCCCCCCCCCCCGCCACCACTGGCAAAAAGAGATAAAAACCGACCCGCTCATGTACTGCCGTTCTTCGCATGTCGGTCCCATGGCAAAAATCAGCAAGCCGAGAAAATCGCATTTTAAGCTTGATTCGTACCATTGCTTCTTATGTGATGAGACAACCAATTTGGCTGTCTTTCCAAACTTTTTCAGAACAAAGTTGTTGAGTTCATCCAGTATTAAGGAAATATGGGTGATCAGCTACCATTTGCATTGTAAAACTCAGTTTTGACAAAAACTGCTATGGGACCGATATGCGAAGAGCGGCAGTGTACCAACTGTGTGTTTGAAACAGTTCTACCGATTTTTTACCGCACTACAGTTGTTATTTGAAGGAAGGCATCCAGTCGCAGGTTTGGAAATTGCAACTATTGTTTACCCCTACCACGATATGTGCTCCTGTCATCGTCGACTTGACGATCTCGAGGGGACACGGGTGGGGTAGGTGCTGCTACTATACCTTTCGACAATTGACAGTAATTGATGGTATGCTCCCATCCAGAGTTATGTACTTTGACTATGTTTTTTTTTAGTATTACTTCTACTCTTTTTGCCAGTGGTGGCGGGGGGGGACACCCCTCACCATCCCTCTCCAAAGGGGGAGTTTGGTAAAGAGAGATGAAAAAACCGATTTGTACCTTCCTTAAAAGTTGTCCTAGCTCGCTTGTCTAATATCTATATACAATCTTCACACTGCCGTACTCTAACGGAACTATCAACTCTATGCTTTCATCTACTCCATCTATCGTATAAAAATTACCACTAAAGTCTGTTATTTGAAATTAGCATCTTCAACTATAAATATTTTATTTATTACAAAGTTCCAATGCAAGGCCCTGAATATGGATGTCTCCATCCATTGACGTACATAAACGTAGTAAGCTTAATCCTTTCCGAATATTTCAGAGTTTTAAACACAATGATTTTTCTAATGTAAGGCGTCCATAAATATACAGGTCCGCAAGTATCTTGCACACTGAATAATACATCTTCTGAATACAAATTTTCTCGATAAATTTTACACATTTGATTTAATATATTTTTCATGATTAGTTTCACTTTACCAAATTGATGATACACTACATTTACTTTTATGGAACTATGTATTTATCAATTCCAACCCATTTTAAAGCTCTTTAGAAAATGACAACCTTCAAGTTTTCGAGCACTTCGTTCACCATTTAAAAAGTCAAAGGGTCTAATATGCAATCCAATTCAACCAGTCGGAAACTGTTAAACACTATCAAAGAATTGTTCGACCTGAGTTGAAGAATTTCTCGTTATGGATTGAAAAATCGGTGCATGGAACGTTGGCCTATCGATTACAAATTTATAGCATTATTCCACACGTTATTATCCCAAATGGTCATTACCCCGAATCCCTTGCCAAAAGCTATTGATTACATAGTTTCGTTATATATTAAAAGAAGGGAATATTCCCTTCTTTATCATACATCCAAAGAATTAATTATTTTCTCTTTTATATATTCATAGAAAGGAATATTCCCTTTTTTATCGTTTATCCAATAATTAATTGTTTCCTTTTGTTATATTTTCAAAGAAGGGAATATTCCCTTCTTTATCATATATTTAACGAATTAATTATGTTCTCTTTTATATATTCAAAGAAGGGAATATTCCCTTCTTTATCGCATATCCAAAGAATTAATTATTTCCTTTTGCTATATTTTCAAAGAAGGGAATATTCCCTTCTTTATCATATATTTAACGAATTGATTATGTTCTCTTTTATATATTAAAAGAAGGGAATATTCCCTTCTTTATCGTATATCCAAAGAATTAATTATTTCCTTTTATTATATTTTAAAAGATGGGAGCCATTAAGGGGCTGTTCATTAACTACGTAGACAGTTTTTTTTAGATTTTTGACCCCCCTCCATGGGGAGGGGCATGCGTAGACAATTTTCCATACAAAATTTTTTAAATTTGTATGGACCGTGCACAATTGCCAACTTTCCCTAAACTGTCTACGTAGTTTATGAACAGACCCTAAGAAGTTTTTTTTTTCTTTTTATATACGCGAAAGAAGATTCCAAGAGTGACTATAATAAACAAAAATAGTCAATCTAATACATGGCATACTTTTCTGGAGAATGGTACATTCTGGGGAATGGTTCATTCTGGGAATGGTGCATTCTGGGGAATGAGATTCTGGGGAATGTTATAGAATCCTATCATTTGTATTCAGTATAAATTAGAAAAGGAAATTTCCTTCTCAAAAATTTACCCTTCTTTTGATCCCTTGCTGTTCTTCCATTTGTCTTAATTTCGGGGTAGTGGCCATTCTAGGTAATTCGGGGTAACGGCGTTCGGGGTTATGGCGTTCGGGGTAGTGTCACAGAATCGATTTTGAGGATCAAATGTAAAATGATTATTTTCATTTGTAACAAATATAGCGCTCAAGAACGTGTCGTGTTGGATTTTACACACAGATCGATGGCAAATTATTGCCTCATGTTGAATTGATGTTAATATTTAGGTTTTAGATTCTGGGGTCGAGAATATTCAAAATAATCATTTTGCTCAAAAAGAATTTGATTATTTTGCTTTTGACAGTGAAGATTTTCAAAACAAATAGAATTCATCTACACTGGGTTGAAGCACTACTCCTTGCTAGTGATGGTAAGGGGCTGTTCATAAACTACGTAGACAGTTTTTTAGGATTCTTGACCCCCCTCCCCCTGCGTAGACAATTGTCCATACAAAAAATAAAAAAAATTGTATGGGCCGTGGATAATTACCATACATTTCCCCTATTTCGGTTATTTGTTTTGTGCGGATCTTCCGCTCCCCCAGAGAATGATGGGAGAAGAGGTGAGAGCACATATGCTGGAGGAATAACATCAGCAATAAGAGCTGGCTGGGTACATAAATAAATTGGATAATACCAGTAGAAAATTAACATCGTGTAGCACATGTGCATATGTACTATGTCTCTCTCTCTCCCAAACAGTCGCTTGGAAGTTTGCTTTTACCATTGGTGCTGTGCTGTCGATCAGTAGGCACATGGTGTATTACGCTTGCGTCTTGGTTTACGCGGTGACTATTCAATGCGTAAGTGGAGTAATGAGTCCTTTTTTGAAAAGTTCCGCTATGAATGATGGATTGAATGGTTTAGACTTGTGATATCAGTGAGCTGATGAGCTGCGGTTCCTAAAAAATTAACCGCGGGTCTTCAGCTCACTTTAGAGAATCGGGTCTATAGAACAGCTCGGGAGCGGATCGCCCGTCTCTAGTCAAGACGCAGGTCTGATTCATGTTCAAGATTCATGTATGTAGAGTTTTTTTTGTTATTTTATAATTTTACTCCGTGCACAAACCCATGTGCAATGTATCCATATGCAAACATTGGTCAATCATGTGAACATCGATACACCCGAGTGTATTGTATGAAATGTACCTGTGTACAAAATTGCGCGTAAGTTCAAGCTGAACATTTACTTTGATTTAAGTACTCAAGCTCAACACGGTACATGTTTTCGTGAAGACTGAAGAGCGTCACACCCAGCGATTTTACGATTCTTGAGCGAACGCTCACGAATCATAAAATCGCTGATTGTGACGCTCTGACAGCGAAATTGACAGGTTTGGTGAGTTTTACAACCTCTTCTTGAAACCTACAAGTACAGCATATCATTATAACATCTAATGATTTCATAATTAAGAAAAACTTGTTGTTATAGCTAATGTGTGGAAGCAACACTGTTTGTGAGTAATAGCTACTTATTAAGGGGTAAAAATTTTACTCGTAGATTTAAAAGCTAAACAAATAGTTCATTTAATCGGTAGTTTCCTAGCGGCACCGGTGGTGTAGTGGTAGGCGTGATTGCCTCTCACTCCAAAGGACCTGGGTTCAATCCCGGTCGTCGCGTTGAGATTTTCTGAGGCAAAAATTTCTGATCACGCCTTCGTTCGGAAGGGGGAAGTAAAGCCGTTGTTCCCCGGTCCACGAGTTGATGGGTCGATAGGTGGTAGGGTCCAGGTGTAGGAGCTGTGCCTCCCTGGCGTCTGTAGCATTGACACTCAGGACGGAAAACAAGATCGAGGAAAAAAAGGTACTTCCCGTAGTCGCATTTCCCTCAAATGCGTTCCTGACTATAATTATAGTTTTTTTACGGTTACCGCGTAGGCACTGAAAATTAATACAAACAAATAGTTAAAGTATATAACTCTAGATGGGAGCTTACCATCAATTACTGTCATTGGTCGAAAGGCACAGTAGCAGCACCTACCCTACCCGGGTCTCCTCGAGATCGTCAAGTTGACGATAACAAGAGCACATACCGTGGTAGAGGTAACAATAGCTGCAATTTCCAAACCTACAAACAAACAATTACCCTCCCTTCAGATAACAACTTGAGTACGGTACAATCCATAGAACTGTTTCAAACACATCGTCGGTACATGAGCAAGTCGGTGATCATCTCTTTTTGCCAGTGGTAGCAGGGAGGATACCCCTCACCATCCCTCTCTAACGGGGTGTTTGGTAAAGAGAGATGATCAACCCGATTTGTATCTTCCTAAAAGTTTTTTTTTTTTTATTTATTACTTTATTTGTACAGAGCCGAGTTATCATTTTCGTTATACATTATTGATGTCTTATATTTAAAGTTAAAGGAGCTGGACCGGATACTCGCGGTTGTCTCGAGGCTAGTGGAGATTTACAATTTTTTTGGATGGGAAAAGGGAGAGGGAGGTTTGAAATGTGGTTTACGATACAAATATTTAATTAATTCTAAAACATGAACTAGTTTCTAATCATCTTGAAAACAAACATAAAAAAAACCCACACGTACAAACTAAACACAAGGTTAATCAAACTTACAATCTAATGTTAATATTCTTAAAGTAAACATATATGAGTTTCATAAACTCCAGATCGCGTCTAGCCAAAATATCCCGAACTGGAACATTAGGTTGTCTACCTCGAGCCCGAAGGGAATCGTACAGCTCAGATCTGACTCCACGATACTCAGCACAAGACCAAATAATATGATCGCCGTCTTGGTAACCTTGTCCACATTCACAGAGATTGCTGTCCCCCAGCCCAACAAGGAACAAGTGAGCGTTTAACGAATAGTGATTGGACATGAGGCGAGACATCATACGAATGAAGTCTCGACCCACATCCAACCCCTTGAACCATGGAATCTTCTACACCTTAGGGATGATCGAATATAGCCATCGTCCCAAACTCCCTTCACTCCACTTATTCTGCCAGCTGACGAGTGACTGTTGACGATAAATGAAGAAAAATTCATCGTAGACGATTTGTCGATCGTAAATATCGCCTTCCATAGCGCCCACCTTAGCAAGTGAGTCAGCCATCTCATTGCCCGGAATCGAGCAATGAGATGGGACCCATGCAAAGGTGATGACAAAAGATCTTAAAGATAAAGCACTTAAAAGCTCTCGTATTTTCATGAGAAAATACGAGGAGTGCTTTACCGGCCTCATGGAGCGAATAGCCTCGACAGAACTGAGACTATCCGTAAAAATAAAATAGTGATCTGGTGGAATTGAGGCGATCGTTTCTAGAGTAAAGTATATTGCCGCCAGCTCAGCAACATACACTGGAGTCGCTTTTTACGCGGTTTTTTTTTACACGGTTTTTTTTTACGCGGTTTTTTTTTACGCGGATTTCGGAATTTACGCGGTTTTTTTTTACGCGGATTCCGGAATTTACGCGGTTTTTTTTACGCGGATTTTGGTTTTTTTTACGCGGATTTCAGAATTTACGCGGTATATCGTGTTACAAGTTCCCCGGTAGCGGTAGAGCAGAACTACCGTAGGGCCAACAAAACACAAACATTTGCTCCAACCAAAGCAAAAGAGTGTCGAATAACAGTTTAACATTTATTCATTCGCACCCATTCTCCCCCATTCCTACTCCTGATTCCTACTTCCTCTTCTTCCTCTCTCTATCCTTCGTACTTTTCCGGCAACCTTGTGCCTCCTATCATCTTTCCAACTATGTCAATTTTTCTTCTTATGAGTACTCACTTTGCCGGTCGGGTGCACCCTTACCGTCGCACAAACGCCGTCTCGATGATGCTGCTATTCGCACGTCTGTTCGGCTCCACACGCACAACACACCTGCGCTCCTGCCGTCGCTCTGGGTGGGGATTCACTCCTCGAAACACCGTCGATCATATCAACGTAAGTGCTCGCGGGTTCGTTTCCCTCCACGTTGGACGTCGCTTCCGTCGAGACCACTAGTTGCTAGCGGCGTGCCCCGTCGCTTCGATGTCGCAAGCACTCCGAGGAGAATAAACCTCGCCTGAGGGTTCCGCAGGTGATGCGGGCTTCGACACTGACCACGTGTCACGATCACGAGACAATCCGATCCAATGAGGTGCTGAAAGTATGGAACAAAAGCCTTCTTTTGAAGGCTTCGTCTTTCGATGCCACGATCCACCGCGGCCGGGCGCTGTCCGTGCGATCGGATCTCGTGCTGCTGATCGTCGTCAATTCTCCACGTGCACCTCTTCTCGCTGCCGGTATGTACGCTTTGTGTGGCGAAAATCTTTTGATTGCCGCGCCGTTTCCAAGCGGGCCGTTTGCAGATCTCTTCGTTTCGGATCTTTTGGACACTGCCGCAATCTTCCGATATCCGTCGGATCGAAAGGCGGTCGTTTTAGCACCACTCACCGCCGAAATTGCAGCCCGCGCGCCGACGAAGAACAATTTTCACCACGCACTCTACTCGCACTCGCGACAACCAAAGAAACGAATATTTTCGGGTTCTTTTCCGACCCACGCTCTTTTGCGTGCCGTTTGCACGGGAATCTTTTCACTTCTGCCTTTCGCTGTGTTCGACGGATCCGGTACAGGCTGATGTGGATGTGTGTGTGCGTGCGGAAGCACAGTCAGCAGACTCAATGCTGAATCATTATTCGTCAAAACAATTTGCGTTGCTCGTTCCTTGTCAAGCGATGTGACCTCTGCAGCATCTTTTGTTTATGCACGTTCGAATGTGTTTAAGCAGCAATTGTGTAAAATTACTCGTTTTTACCAAACACAGGAAAAAATTACAACCCAAATCTAAAACGTAACACAACTCTACCGTAGCGGAAGAATTTTTTATGAATCGGTGATCAAACGATTCATAAAAAATTCAAAACTCATCCCTCAGGATGTTGGTCAGAGACTTCAACGGTCAACAAAACTCTTGAGCAGACCTCAAGTTACAAAATTCAACTAAATCGAAACATAAAACGTACGCAAGCGTCGGCTGCTTGCCAGATCTTAATCTCCCATCACTACCTGAACTGCCTAATCTAAATGCTTACAACCGTCAGCTGCTTCTGGCAGAACTACTTCGACCTTCCAAATCGTCTCTGACCTTGTCCTTGTCCAAGCTTCCACAAATCCGTGCCCACTACGGCGAACATTCAAACGGATTCTAGCCTATTGATATAGCAATAATAGGCTCAATCTCACACAAAACGAAAAGAAGCTTAGATATTAATGATTGGCTTAACATATTAATATTTACAAGGACTAAAATGGTTTGTATTGGTTTATGCGGTGCATCTGAGAAAAGTTGCATTTCCGCGACTAAATCGTCATGAGCCCAGAGTGAGGGGTTTTACCGCGCCCCGAATCGCGTTGCTTTGGGATGGAAATTTCATGACGATCCTCAGAGATTTTAACCTTTGGGAACGCATTCGAGTTAACTGGACACGCTTGAGGAAGTACGTGAACACCAATCCAGTCTTGGATGTGTTGTGCCGGGTTTTGTGTTTTCTTGCTTGGTAGCTGGCGTAGCTCATAGCTCTGTTGTCAGTGGTTAGTGGTTGTAGTTGGTGATGAGCTGGTTTGTCCCGATCGGCGAACGGCTTGACCACTTGGTGTGTTTTGGTGTGAGGTCTCCTCTTCCTGGTTGGCAGTTGTTTTGCGGACATAGCTTGATGATATGCACAGTTTGTCACGTCTGGCAACGGCATGTCAGCGCGAAGCATATACATGGTCAGTTTCTCTCGCCCTGACTAACGGCCTGCCCGGTTGGGCTTCTCCTTCCTCCGTCTTGCTGTAACGACTTCGGTTAGCCGCGGAGCCTGGTGGTTTGCGCAGTTTGTCACGTCTGGCAACGGCATGTCAGCGCGAAGCTTGAACATGGTCAGTTTCTTTCGCCCTGACTAACGGCCTGCCCGGTTGGGCTCCCTTCAGTCCGCGTCACCGAGACCCCCATCGGATGCATGCCAGACTGATGATACGCACCAACTCCCTGCAGTCCGTTTCCAGCCTGTCAGGGTACGATTTCTCCCGTATCGTGAACGGCTCGCGCGGTTGCGCTAAGATCCGTAGCATTGCACATCATCAAAGACTCATCAAATCGTGCTTATCAAGGTGGAGAGGTAGTTAATTACGTTTTTGCTCATCACACCTGACGGACGTTGTCCTTCCACCCGTTAGACGGTGTTTTCGAGGCTTTCGCTCTTCGTTGACAGGCATTGCCTGTGGACATAGCTGTTACAATCCGATTTAGTCGGCCTTGATATCCTTCGCATGGTACCTTCCTTTCTTGCCGCTCAAAACGTCCTCCAAAACGTACAAGTTCGTTCCCAGGATCTCCTTCACGACTGCTGGAACGAATTTCGGTTCGAGCTTGCTGTTTATTTGATCTGCCTTCGACGACAGCACGAATGATCGCCGCCAGACTAGGTCTCCCACCTTGAATGCGACTACTCTTGATCGAAGGTTGTACCGTTGCTTCGTCCTCTCGTGGTTGTTCTTGATACGCTGGATGATGAGCTGCTGTATTCGGCGAATCGCTGATAGACGCAAGTCCTGTGCCACCTTCGGATCCTCCGGCGTATTCAAGTCTTGCTGTGTGTAGAGATCCGTGTGTAGTAGTAGGTTCCTCCCGAAGTTTGCTTCATGCGGACTCACTCCTGTCGCCTCGTGCTTGGCCGAGTTAATCGCAGCGGTGATGGCCGATAAGTTCTCGTCCCATTCTCGATGATCTCCCTCCAACAACGACCGGATACAAGTGACTATGACGCGGTTCACTCGCTCCGCATTGTTGACTTGCGGGCAGTAGAATGCGGTTTTCATATGGCTTATTTTGTGCCGTGCCAGCCATGATTTGAACAGCATCGACTCGAACTGCTTTCCGTTGTCGGACAGTATTATCCTTGGACGCGAGAACTTCAGGCAAATCTCCTTCTCCAGGAACTCCACCATCTTCTGCGAATCCGCCGTGCGCATCGGCTGGACGATCACGTACTTGCTGACCCAATCCACCACCACAAGTAGCACCGTGTTTCCTCGCTTGGAGCGTGTGAGCGGCCCGACGAAGTCCACCGATATCATCTCCCACGGAATTTTCGCCGGTTTCGGGTTACCCATCTGCGGCATCATTCTTGTACCCGGAGCCTTGCACGCCTTACACGTAGCACAGTTCTTCACGTAATCGTTGATTTCCTGTTGCATCCGCGGCCAGTAGTAGTGCGCCTGCAACTTGTGCCAAGTCTTGTAGAAGCCTAGATGAGCAGCGGCTGGTTCGTCGTGGAATCTGCGGATCAACTGTATTCTATCCTGCTTCGGAAAAACCTGCTTCCACTTGTGGAACACTGCTCCTACTTCGTCCTTGCAGCGACAGTTCTTGAACAGGACATCATTCGCTATCCGAAAATCTGGAAACTGGTCTCCGTCGTTCTTCACTTTTTCGATCAGCTTCGTGTACCATGGATCCTCTATCTTTTCTGCGGTAAACACTGCTTCCGCTACCGTCCTCGACAAAGCATCAGGAACTACGTTGATCGAGCCTTTTCGGTACCGGATCTCGAAATCGCACGCATTCAGCCTCAACAGCCATCTGCTCATCAGCGCTGTCGGATTCTTCATGGACTTCAGATAACTGAGCGCCGCATGATCGCAATGCACGACGAACTTGACTCCTTCTACGTAGCCTCTGAACTTTTCGATCGCCCTGATCACCGCCAGGCATTCCCGCTCCGTGACCGAGTACTTTCTCTCCGATGCTGACAGCTTTTGCGAGAAGTAGCTGATGGGATGTTCCTCTCCGTCGATTTCTTGAGTGAGGACCGCTCCAATCGCTGTATCGCTCGCATCACATGCTATGGCGAACGGCTTACCGTAGTCGGGCATCGCTAACACCGGGGCTGATACCAGGGCTGCCTTCAGCTTGAGGAATGCTTCTTCCGCTGCCGGAGTCCACCGGAACTTCGTCTTCGCTCTTGTTAGATCAGTCAGTGGAGTTGCGAGCTGCGAGAATCCTGCGATGAATCGCCGATACCAGTTACAGACACCCAGAAAGCGTTGTACTTCCTTCCTGGTCGAAGGTGTTGGGAACTGCACGATCGCTTCGATTTTTCCGTCGTCCACGCGCCATCCTTGTTCATCAATCACATAGCCGAGGTACTTCATCCGCTTCCTGCAGAACATTGACTTCTCCGACGATATCGTCAGATCCGCTTGCCGTAGTCGCCGAGCCACTTCTTCGAGCAGGGCGATGTGCTCTTCGAAGGTTTCTGAGCAGATGATGATGTCATCCAGGTAGTGAAAGACCTGCGGTTCCATGTCTGCGAAGATGTGCGTCATCAGCCGTGCTAAGGCTTGACTGGCCGTGCACAATCCAAAAGGCACCACCTTGAATTGAAAGTGGCCTCTGGATGGAACGGTGAACGCCGTTAGCGGCCTTGATTTTGAGTGAAGCGGAAGCTGCCAGAAAGCATCCTTGAGGTCTATCGACGAGATGAATTTACTGCTTCGGAGGTTGTTAGTTATCGATGCGATCTGCGGAATCGGATAATCCTCGTTCACCATGATCGAGTTGAGGTGACGGGCATCTAAGCAGACGCGGTACTGACCGGTCTTCTTCTTGACGGCTACTAATGGGTTGTTCCACGGCGAGAATTGAGCTTCTTCGATGACGTCCAGTGCAATCATCCGATCGATTTCTCGATTGACCTCCTGGAGAACGTACGGTGACATAGGGTAGTGCCGTTGCTTCCTTGGTGTGGCGTCTCCTACTTCGATTCGATGTTCGTACATGGTCGTGCGTCCCAGCTTGCCATCCTGCGCCTTCGGGAACTTCGCTACAGTTCTCTCTAAGTGCCTTCTCTGCTCTGCCGACAGCTCCTTCATCTCTTGGTCTTCACTCCGTTCCTCTTTGTTTTCTACTTCGACCGAGCAGCAAACAGCCTTAACTCCGAATTTGTCCCAAAAGTTCATACCCAAGATGACGCAGTCTGGGATTGATGGCACCATCAGAACTGGGAGAACTTCGTTTCGGTTGTTGTACACTATGGGAAGGTAGACGAATTCGCTGATACTATGCCGTGTTCCGTCCGCTGTCTTGATTCCTCCTTTCACGTTTCCTTTCTGCAACCCATAATCCTCTGCCAGCTGGGTTCGTTTACCGCCGAGCAGCGAGCAGTTGGCTCCGCTGTCTAGCAGTGCAGTTAACTCTTTTCCTAATACCGATATTACAGCGAGCGGTCGATTGTCACTTCCGGGGTTGATGATTATTGAGATGAGGTTCTTGAACTCTGGGATTTCTGAGGGTTGTTCGAGAGTATGCGGAGAGCTGCTTCCCTCTATTGCATGTTCCCCGCCGTGTAGTTTACCGCATCTGAGCGGCAAGTGAAGCAACTGCGCAGCGAATATCCTTTCCGTCCACAGCGGTAGCAGAATAACACCGCCTGCGGCTTAGGACAGTCCATGAATCTGTGTCCTTCTTCGTCGCAGTTCCAGCAGATCATTACCAACCGTTGGTGGTTTGCCGCCGATTGTTGCTGATCACTTTGCTGCTCCACTCGATCTGATCGGTCTTGTTGTTGCGGTTCGCTCCTCCTGCGTGTTTCGCCGGTTGATTCCCCTGTCTGCTGCTGATTCCAACGCTGTGGTTGCCAACCCTGCGTGCTCTGCTGGTGGTCCACCTGTTGCTGCATTCGCGGTATTGGTTGTGGCGCGTTCTGCGGGCGTAGTTGTTGCTGAGCAGACGCCGATGGCATGCTGGTGTATTGTTGACGTGGTTGCTGCAGCTGATCAGGTCCCGAATGGTTAGATCTACCGCCAAATCGAGGCTGCCGCTGGTTTTGCGCTGCTTCGTTCGGCCTAGAGCTCTTCCTTTCGAAGATCATTTTAAGAGCGTTCACTTGCTCAACGAGCTCATCGAGCTTGTACTGCCAGTTGTCTTCCTCCGGATCTGCTGACGCTTCTTCTTCCTGAATTCCTACGACTTCTACTGCGTGCATCCTGTTGAAGCGATGCGGATGTTGCTGTGGTATTTGCACTGGCCTGCTGCTGGCCGCAGGTGTCGCAAAGTTCGGCTCTAGTAGCGCATTATGTGGAATTGGGATGCGACGCTGCCTGTTCAATAGCATCCTCGTTTCGTCGTAGCTGGTACAAATCTCTACCATTTCTCGTAACGATCGAGGCCTTGCTGCTGTAACAATCGCTGCATAGTCCGCGTTCATATTCTTCTTCACTATGAAACACTTCTCTTCTTCCGGAACTGGCGGCTCTACGAACCGGAAAAGTGCAGAGATGTCCCGGTAATATTTTGCAAACGACTCGCCGGCTCCTTGGAATCGAAATGTTGCTTCCAGACGAAGAATTTGGGAGTATCCACTTGGCAGGAATTCTCTCCGTATCTCCCGTTTGAACGCATTCCATGTCGGTAGCAATTGCTGTGAAGTAGCTCTCGCATACCAGTCAAGAGCGTCCTCCTGTAACAGGTGCTTGATGGAGATCAGCAGTGTCTCGTCGGTCATGCCCTCTGACCTGGCGAACGTCTCAACGCGATCCAAGAAAATGTTGAGCGATGTTGTATCCTTTTCTCCTCTAAATTTGAATGGCCAATTATGTACCGCCTTCAGCATCCTTCTCTCGTCCTCCCGCCTTGCTGGAGCTGGTTGTCTTTCTTGGCGAAGCAGACGAGCCAGTAGCTCGTCACGAATCCTGTGGTGCTCTTCCCTGGCTTGCGCTTCTCGGGCTCGTGCATCCCTTGTTTGCGCTTCTCGTGCTTCTTCTTCTCGAGTTCGTGCTTCTCTATACTGCCGCTCCCTCGCTCGAGCTTCCCTTGCTTCTGTATCTCTGGCTCGCAGCTCTCTAGCTCGTGCCTCCCTAGTCTCGTATTCGTCATTGACGTCGTATGGTGGAGGTGGTGAACCATGACAACGATCCGGTGATAATCTTAGGCCGCTCCTGATGCTTCGACGATCTTCATGTGAGTTTGACAATAACAAACTTTGACCCCGTCCTCCTGAGAACGAAACCAGTCGTGGCGTCGATGACCCTGACGGTGGTAGTTCGTCCTGTTGTCCAGCGTGTTCCCCCGAATTCGCCGAATTGTTTCCTCCTCCAACAGCGCCTTGCTCTTGATCAATGGTCCTCCTTCTCGTACCGGTTGCGTTTGCCTGTTGGTTCACATTAACTTCACTTGGTTGTACACCATCACTACAGGATCTCAACACACTGACAACTTTATTGAACAACACATTCATGTGTACCGTTATCAACGTGTGAGTGTCTTTCAATTCCACCGGGGGATTAATTAAGCGTAACCGACTTCGATAGTGAGACAGTCGCGAACAAAGTTGACTGAGACCGTTTATGTCTCTTGTATTGACGGCTGTTTCGGTGAGCAAGTGAAATTGTTCAACTTGCTCTTGACAAACTTCAATATTAGCTTGAGCACTCATCACATGCTCAGAGCTAGTTGGCATGTTGTCTCTCGAGGACTCTTCTTGCAAGAGTGCCTTGAGGCGAAGCACCTTGCCTCGGTGCGTAGTGGGTCCCAAGTTGACAACATGACGTAGAGCCAACTCGTAATCTATTTCCTCATTACTCAAATGCGTATAATCCATCTCGAAATCTAGTGCGATAAGGCTAAAAACAAATAATCCTATCAAGGATACTCAAGCACAAACCAAAAACTCAATACACAAACCAAAAACTTCCGCTTACGGTAATTTAAATGTGGATTTTCAGTTGGGCGCCAGTGTTACAAGTTCCCCGGTAGCGGTAGAGCAGAACTACCGTAGGGCCAACAAAACACAAACACTAATCGGCATTTGCTCCAACCAAAGCAAAAGAGTGTCGAATAACAGTTTAACATTTATTCATTCGCACCCATTCTCCCCCATTCCTACTCCTGATTCCTACTTCCTCTTCTTCCTCTCTCTATCCTTCGTACTTTTCCGGCAACCTTGTGCCTCCTATCATCTTTCCAACTATGTCAATTTTTCTTCTTATGAGTACTCACTTTGCCGGTCGGGTGCACCCTTACCGTCGCACAAACGCCGTCTCGATGATGCTGCTATTCGCACGTCTGTTCGGCTCCACACGCACAACACACCTGCGCTCCTGCCGTCGCTCTGGGTGGGGATTCACTCCTCGAAACACCGTCGATCATATCAACGTAAGTGCTCGCGGGTTCGTTTCCCTCCACGTTGGACGTCGCTTCCGTCGAGACCACTAGTTGCTAGCGGCGTGCCCCGTCGCTTCGATGTCGCAAGCACTCCGAGGAGAATAAACCTCGCCTGAGGGTTCCGCAGGTGATGCGGGCTTCGACACTGACCACGTGTCACGATCACGAGACAATCCGATCCAATGAGGTGCTGAAAGTATGGAACAAAAGCCTTCTTTTGAAGGCTTCGTCTTTCGATGCCACGATCCACCGCGGCCGGGCGCTGTCCGTGCGATCGGATCTCGTGCTGCTGATCGTCGTCAATTCTCCACGTGCACCTCTTCTCGCTGCCGGTATGTACGCTTTGTGTGGCGAAAATCTTTTGATTGCCGCGCCGTTTCCAAGCGGGCCGTTTGCAGATCTCTTCGTTTCGGATCTTTTGGACACTGCCGCAATCTTCCGATATCCGTCGGATCGAAAGGCGGTCGTTTTAGCACCACTCACCGCCGAAATTGCAGCCCGCGCGCCGACGAAGAACAATTTTCACCACGCACTCTACTCGCACTCGCGACAACCAAAGAAACGAATATTTTCGGGTTCTTTTCCGACCCACGCTCTTTTGCGTGCCGTTTGCACGGGAATCTTTTCACTTCTGCCTTTCGCTGTGTTCGACGGATCCGGTACAGGCTGATGTGGATGTGTGTGTGCGTGCGGAAGCACAGTCAGCAGACTCAATGCTGAATCATTATTCGTCAAAACAATTTGCGTTGCTCGTTCCTTGTCAAGCGATGTGACCTCTGCAGCATCTTTTGTTTATGCACGTTCGAATGTGTTTAAGCAGCAATTGTGTAAAATTACTCGTTTTTACCAAACACAGGAAAAAATTACAACCCAAATCTAAAACGTAACAATCGTTTTTTACGCGGTTTTTTCTTACACGGTCTTTTTTTACGCGGATTTCGGAATTTACGCGGTTTTTTTTACGCGGATTCCGGAATTTACGCGGTTTTTTTTTACGCGGTTTTTTTTTACGCGGGACGTATCACCCGCGTAAAAAGCGACTCCAGTGTATACGGAACAAGGAGCTTGAAGCATTCGAGCGGCGCTATGAAATTCGTTAAAAATACCAAAACCAGCGGACGACTCTATTAGTGATCCATCTGTGAAGAACGATCTTGCGGAATCAACTTGGCCAAACTTTGCAGCGTAAATTGACGGAACAATCATGGAACGATGATGTTCTGGAATCCCACGAATCTCCCGCGTCATAGATAAATCAAAACTAACTGAATTGCCGAAGTCGGAGAAGCATACACGATGAGGATTATGCTGTGAAGGGTTGACATCCTGTGTTATGTACACGTAGTACAATGTCATAAAACGAGTTTGAGGGTTTAGCTCAAGAAGCTTCTCAAAGTTTTCAATCACCAGTGGGTTCATAATTTCACAACGGGTGAGGAGCCTGAGGGATAATTCCGAAAACCGATCAGAGAGTGGCAACATGCCCGCTAACACTTCGAGACTCATCGTATAAGTCGAGTGCATGTATCCTAACGCGATACGAAGACAGCGATACTGGATCCGTTCCAGTTTGATGATGTGCGTTTTAGCCGCCGACTGGAAGCAAAAACTACCGTACTCTAACCGATAAAATCGTTGTCCGGTACAACGTCAGAAGATCTTGTGGATGGGCTCCCCACCACGTTCCGGTAATTGTTCGAAGAAAATTGATCCTTTGTTGGCATTTTCGTCTCAGATACTCAATGTGGGATCTCCAGGTGCATTTGGAATCGAATCAGACCCCAAGATATTTGAAAGACATGGAATGAGTGATCGGCCTACCCAAAAGTTGAAGCTTCGGTTGTGCTGGGCTATGCTTCCTAGAAAAAACGACCAACTCAGTTTTCTCCGTGGAGAATTCGATACCTAGCTGAATAGCCCAAGTAGACAAATTGTCTAAGGTATCCTGTAAGGGTCCTTGCAGGTCGGCATCTCTGGGCCCTGTCATAGACACTACTCCGTCATCTGCAAGTTGTCTCAGCGTGTAGTTGTCACTTAGACAATTGTCAATTTCTCTGACGTAGAAATTATACAAAAGGGGGCTTAAACATGAGCCCTGGGGGAGACCCATGTAACTAAATCGACAAGCTGTAGAGTTTCCATGAGAAAAGCTCATATGTTTCTCTGACAGCAAATTGTACAAAAAGTTATTAATTAATGGAGAAAGGCCACATGCGTGGAGTTTGTCTGAAAGGACTTCAACCGATACTGAATCAAAAGCCCCCTTAATATCCAAGAACACAGAAGCCATTTACTCTTTTTTAGCAAAAGCCAACTGAATTTCTGTGGAAAGCAACGCGAGACAGTCGTTCGTTCCCTTGCCCCTACGGAAACCAAATTGAGTATCTGAGAGTAGGTCGTTCGTCTCAGCCCATTTGTCCAAGCGAAAAAGGATCATTTTCTCCAACAATTTTCGAATGCACGATTACATCGCGATGGGACGATACGAGTTATGATCTGACGCGGGTTTTCCAGGCTTTTTAATGGCTATAACTCTCACTTGCCTCCAATCATCCGGAACAATATTGAGCTCTAGCAACTGACAAAACAAGTTCAACATGCGCCTCTTAGCGACGTCTGGGAGGTTCTTCAACAAGTTGAACTTGATTCTATCAGCCCCCGGAGCCGAATTGCCACACGAAAGGAGCGCGAGTGAGAGCTCCAGCATTGAAAAAGGTTGGCTGATCTCGTCTACCGAATTCCTCGTTTCGCGATTCCTCTCTGTGCCGGCACGGAATCAGGGCATACTTTTCGCGCGAACTTGAGAATCCAACGATCTGAGTACTCCTCGCTCTCGTTGTTCGAAGACCGGTAACGCATCTTACGCGCCGCGTTCCAAAGCGTATTCATCGACGTTTCGCGCGATAATCCGTCCACGAATTGCCGCCAGTATCCGCGTTTCTTGGCTTTGATGAGGCTCTTGAGTTCGCGTTCAAGAGCCGAGTACGCTTCGAAATACACGGGTGTTCCACGTTTCCGGAAAAGCTTAAACGCGTCGGACTTTTTACGATAAACCTCTGTGCATTGGTGGTCCCACCAAGGGGAAGGAGGTTTTCTAAGCAAAGACGTTCCAGGAACCGGCCGAGTTTGGCTGAGCTCGAAGCGCGCTGTCCAAGATCAGATTGGAGAGGAAGTTATATTCCTCCAACGGTGGAAGCCCTTCTACCGACGACACGGCTTCCTCTATCGCGGTCTTGAACGTTGTCCAATCGATATTAACGGATTTCGACGGATGGAACCCACTAGCAATCGAAATTTTGATCGGCAAGTGATCACTACCGTGGGGATCCTGGATCACATTCCACGTGCAATCCAACGATAATGTGTTAGAGCAAAGTGTTACTTTTCCATTGTTAAGAATTGTCATATTGAAGTTATCACAGAGGTCATATATAAAAGTAGAACGGTTGTCATCATACAGTTCCCCCCAGCCTGTACAGTGGGAATTGAAATCTCCCATGATCAACCGTGGAGCAGGAAGTTCCGAACATATATCTGAAAGTTGTTTTCGATTAACAACGGCTCTAGGAGGAATATAAACAGTAGCAATACAAAGGCTCTTCAATACCTGGAAATTGTGGAAGATTCACTCTATAGAAGGAATGGCACTTTTTGATCCTCAAAAGTACCCCTCCTCCACGCGAATCCTCACGATCCAGTCGAATAATGTTAAAATCATAAAAAGGAAGATCAATATCTGAAGAGAGCCAAATTTCACAAAGAGCAAATGCATCACAATCATTATTGTGAACTAAAAACTTAAAAGAGTCTAATTTAGGAATAAGACTTCGACAATTCCACTGTAGAATAGTGATTAAATCCCCGACCTCGTTTGGAAAATTATCCATCGAAGGAAATGATTGCTGCAAGGAGGGGCCACTTCAATGTCAATTGCTTCAAGAGGGTCTTCACAGTAAGAAGCATTGCCAGAACAATGCTTTTGAGAGGATCAGAAATATTCAGGTACTTGAGGATATCGTACACAATTTTATCAAATGAGAACAACCCAGATGAAGAAGGGGCTTCTGTTCTTAAAAATGGGACATCAGGGGTTTTGGATGTCCCTGCGAGAGGTGGAAAATCCTGGGTATAGTCAGTTCTTCTGAATCCAGGAGGAGTAGAAACTTCCTTTTTTCCACCACTCCTTGATTTGGGCAAGCTGATTTGGGGTTCTTCATTCTCAACTTTCCGCGAACGGATGCGTTTTCGTTTCCGTGCTGAAAAACGGAAAGAAGTTCCCTCCTCAAAGTCAGTCTCGTCATCTGACAAAAGAGAAAAGGGATTTTTGTCGTTGGTCGATGGCGTGGCCGTCTTAAGCATTTCTGCAAAAGACTGCCGGGAACGTTCCTTAAGTGAGCGTTGTAATTTCTTCCCGCGTTGTTTGTACACCGGGCACGACGAGAGACCATGAGGAGTTCCCTTACAGTACACGCATTTTGGTGCGGTAGCTGCACAGGTGTCATCCCCATGCTTCTCCCCGCATTTGGAACAGCGTGCCATGCTGCCACAGTGGGAGGCCGTATGTCCCAACTGCTTACAGTTTTGGCAGTTCATGACCCGGGGAACGAACAAACGCACAGGTAGTCGAAGTTTTCCCAGCTCGATGTAGTGAGGAAGGGCTGAACCAGAAAAGGTCACACGGAACGAGTCTGTGGGGGTAAAACTCTTTTTACCCTCGCTGACAGATACTGAGCCCAGTTTTTGAACATCCAGTATCTTCACCGGGGGAAGCAAAGGGTTCTTGAAACGGCCAACCGCCTGCTTCTCCAAGATCTCGGGGGTCAGACTCGCTTCGGTGACCACACCTTCGATCTCCACATCACGAGCTGGGATGTAAACTCTATACTCGAGCGTGAAAAGCTGGGAGGCAGCAATCTCGTTAGCCTGCTTCAGGTTAGAGACGGAGACACGAAGTTTATTGTGCCTAACCTTCGTGATTTCAGTCACGGCCGAGTATCGCTTCGTCAGATCATTAATAATTTGCATTACATTCAAAGGTTTGTTTCTGGGCTGAAAGTAGACAACCCATGGGCCAGTCGAGTCATCTGGATAGGCTCGTGATCGGAGGTTTATCTGAGCCTGTCCTTTGCCAGACTGAGACGATGAACCAGGGATGACATCATCTGTCTTCTGAGATGACGTACGTTTTCGACCCTTCTTGCCATCGCGTGGTAAAGTGGTGTCACCACTGGTGTCTACCACTGAAACGATAATCACTCGGACACAATACACACAAAAAAAAACTACAAACACAGAACACAAACTTAAAATTTAACTGTGGGCGAAAGAGAGAAACAAGAACAAAAACTTATCTGATAATCCTATACTACTACCACCGAGCGTTTAAACGGCAGCAGCGGAGCGACGCGCAGCGTGGATGATCTTCGATCAGCGTGTGCGGGCGGTCTTCGTTGGTGTGTGCTTATGTGAGGGTCGGCACTCAGCTGAACACACGATGATAGATGAGCGGTGTAAATGCGGAGGCAGATGCTGACACTCGATGACGATGATCCGTGTGCAGGTATGCGTTACCACGCACCGATGGTGCGCAAAATGGTTGGAGAATTGGCAATCACAAAAACAATTTTCCTTCCGATGATGCCGAAAACACACTTTCTTCTCAGAAAAAAAAAACTCACTTTTAGTTAATTGTTTAACTGGGAACTTAAGCGAGAAAAACTGATAATTTAAATCAAGCGAATAGCGAGAAAACTTCCAAAATAGCGGAGCGCGATCTAAGTCGACCGTACTTCTTGCTAGGACGCAGTGGAGTGAATTCCTAAAAGTTGTCCTTGCTCGCTTTCTATTCTTCACACTGCCGTACTCTAACGTAACTATCAACTCTATACTTTCATATCCTCATCTATCGTATAAAAATTAACACTTTAGTATGTTATTTGAGATTAGCATCTTCAACTATATATCGTAGCATGTTAGTGTAGCAACGTTATGATTACGGAACAAGTTTGCAAGGCTATCTTGATAACGTTTTATTTGTCGATAGTTATTATAGTAGTTGTTAATGGTTGATGCCTGCATTGTTTTTACAACATCAATCATTGTCATTACCTTATGAAGTTCCTTTGCTGCATTGAAACGGGAGTACTACGAAAGGCCGAATCACAAAAGGCCGAATTACAGAAGGCCGAATCACAAAAGGCCGAAAAAGTTCGAGAAAGCGACAAAGTGGACCGGTGCGATCGCGCGCGCTCGCACCGGTCCACTTTGTCGCTTTCCCGATTCGGGCTTTTGTTAATTTGTTTTGTGAAATTACATTATTAAAGTAAAGTTAGAATAACTATTATTCTGCATCCTCAAAATAAAATGTAATAGAAGCTGCTTAATAGCCATTCGATTTCCGTAATGAAAAAAAAAAAAAACTTAAAATATGGGTAGCTTTAGTTTTATGTTTGTTTGAGTGTTAAACGACGTTTTAATGATAAGATGGCTTCGTTTTGTAAGAATGCGGACTCAGTTGTAAAAGCAGAAATGCTTCAGATGCTAAATGGGAGAGAAAGTGATAGTTAGCTTTATTTTTCCAGATGTTTGAGTATGCAATGACGATAATGCTTTGTTCAAGATGAAATTCAATATGGGAGGTATTCTCAAATCAAAAATCGTCATTAGCAGCGATAGTTCTCTTGGTCCGCTTTGCTGAACGTTCTAGTTACACACATTCAAATGGAAAAAATTCCCGAATATAAGAAAAGTAAATATTGAATTCACTTTCTGGATACCGTTGGTACTACTCCCAGACTGAGTAAAATTTTCCTAATTTTCCAGTAGAATTTTTGAGATTTTCCACAGAAAAACATGTGGCAAATTTACTCATCGCTGAGTTCCTGCACTTTTGGCTATTATGAGTAAACTAAGCTCAAATTTCGTTCGTTTTCATTTGATTATTTGTCGTCAATCAGTGTAGACTGTTTTACAATAATACTGTTGCCTTACATGCTATTTATGTTTTAATACGTTTTATTTGAAATTGTCAATTAATGTGGACTATATATACAAATACCTAAGAAATAAAAATTAAAACAGTAAAAAAAGGTTATCTTCCATTTAATTCCACTTAATTAATTTTGGTATCCATGACAGATACGTATTTCGACTTCAAAGTGCAGACTTCATCAGTGTCATTCCCACTAAAGACTTATCAAAAACCTAACACCCTTAAGTACTCATCCCCTAGGTAAAAATGTCAAGAGAGATTTGAATAGATTTTTCTCCTTTACTTTACTTAAATCTTTGGTTCTTATGAGTTAGGTTAATTGGGTGAGGATTGTTAGAATTTCGAGAAATTTAAAATTTAAAATCTCAAAATTAAGCTGAAATGAAAATTATCAGTACTGTTGATCAACACGTAATTGATCTCAAGTAAGCTATATAAAGTGTTTTGATGGTATATGGGTCTTTAAAATCTTCTTCTTTCCTTTATTTAACGTCGGTCTCTGTTCCGCAATCTAGTGCCAATTACCGACGGACATCGATTGCCATCCATTGACGGCAATCGAATGTGCAGGAAGGCAGCTTTCCACACCTGCGTAGGATATCGCAGCCATTCAACACACATGGGCCGGGACCAACGGCTTTACTTCCCTTCCGAAGGAAGACGTGACCAGACATTTTTTGGGTCTTTAAAATGATAACTAAATATTTTTACGAATCCCCACATATTATTTTCAGAATTGTTAAAGATTTCCATGTACAGTTTCATAGCGTCCAACTTGGCATACACAGTTTTGGTCACGAACTGCTCATTTACTAATAACTTTGCACACAGTTGACGTAACATAGTTCTTTTTGAAGCAGTAGATAGCATAGAGTTTAAGTTTTTAATAGATACGTAAAAAACAGTATACTTTAATTCTAGTAATAAACTGTACATATTTGTTTTTGCGCTGTAAAAATGAAGTCAGAAATGCTTGCTGCACATCTCGGACTTTAAGTGTAAAAAACATTGGTATTGATTCAAATGTAAAAATTTATCTACTCTTTGCATATCTATATTAAACTATGATTCTAATCTATCAATTACTTTAAAGAAAAACAAATTTAAACAACTGAGTGAAAAGTTATTAACAAATGAGCGGTTGGTGTGTGCAACTGTGTATGCCAAGCATGATAGCGTCAGAATATATGAGCACATTTCACCGATTTAACACAAACTTCACGTCATCCACAAATAAAATAAATAATAAAGGACCTAAATGAGATCCCTGTGGAACTCCCGAGGTAACATTAACTGGCGAGGACATTTTTCCTTTAAAGCGAACCATCTGTATTCTTTCTGTCAAGTATGATCCAATCCATTTTAAAAGTGTACTTGTCATACCTAAACGTTTTAATTTTAAAACTAGTAAGGTAATGTCTACTATGTCAAAGGCCTTACTAAAGTCAGAGTATAAAGTTTCAGCGGTATTACCTCTATCCAGTGCTTCAATTGAAAAGTTTACAAATTTCAAAAGATTTGTAGACGTTGACCGACCTTTAAAGAAAACCATGTTACTTGAAATGTGATACTTAACCTGGTTAAATATTTTCTAGCTAACAATTGCATCAAACATTTTAGGAATGCATGACATAATTGCAATATCTTTATAGTTTTTAATGTTGTCAGATTTAAATATTGGGACTAAAAATGAGTTCTTACAATTTTTTGGAAAATCACCAGGTCCTTTGCCGGCATCGAAACTTTCAAGAGTAATAAAAATTTCTTGAACAGTGATATTATTAACTAATATGTCATTTTCACTATCAGTGCTATCAAACTCTTCAAACTGCATGCGTGATGGGAATGTGACTTAATGTTTTCTTTCGCGAAGTTAAAGAACGTTTTGGGATCAGATTTTATATTGTTCTCTACTCTTGAATTGTAATTCTCATATGCTGGCGATATTTCTGCCCCAAGTGCTCTGCAAATAACAACGTATTTTTCTAAATTTTGTGAAGTTTTAAACTTTTTATGCAACTTGCTTCCTGTTCTTAATGTTTCTGATTTCTTGTGTATACCACACAGGATATTTGGTGCTGTTTACTATTCTCTTTAGTCTTTTAGGAACGAATACTTCATTGATATTGTATAAGTTAGTATAAAATATGTCAACAGTCTTGTCTATGTCGTTTTCATCTTTTAAAAGTTTTTGCCTATTTATGTTATTCAGTCTACTGTGAAATTCAGGAACAATTGCATTTTTAAAATCATAAACTAATTCTAAATCAAAAACGCTTGAACGTGACCTATGCGAGTCTGTGAACACTGAGTATTCAATAGCCGTATGAAATTTTTCATTCTTCCATAATGGAACTGCTGCTTCTACAATACAAAAATCTTCTGTACAATACATTGGCCGTGTATATAGTATTATAAATATTTCGGAAAATTGGTTCACTTAATTGGAAGTAATGCAAAGAGAAAATCTATTAAGATAATATATCATCGCATGTAGGCCCTTATGATTCTGAACGCTAGATTTAATTTCTTCTGTTTACCTGAACTACTGTGTATTGTGCTTTCTAATTCTTGTTTTTTTTTTTTCAGATTGTTGGTAAATTTTTATCTAAACATGACTTTGATTTGATATGCCGGGCTCATCAAGTGGTTGAAGATGGATACGAATTTTTCGCCAAACGTCAACTGGTAACGCTTTTCTCTGCACCCAACTATTGTGGCGAATTCGATAATGCTGGTATGTTTGTCACTCTTTCAAATGTATTATCAAAATCACATATCAAACAGACTGATCACAATCATATATGCAAACAAATTCGGGTTCAGTGATCGTGCCTAATTCTGTATGGTTCCTAATTCATTCATAATTTACTTCTTATTTTATAACTTTATTAACCTTTCAGTACTCGCCCCAACTTTTGTAACACGAGCACTCGCGCGTTGTACGAAATACAACAGTATCGTGCACCCTGAATCCGACCGTATTTAATCTGAACACTTTTTTATTTGAACCCCGTTAATATGCACGCCGTGCAAACTAAAAATGGCTCAAACGTCATTTAGCTCATGAAATGGAGTAAAACGAAAGGAACGATGCGAAACGGGACGCAGAATCTAAGCAAAACAGCAAATCAAACTACCAGAAACAAATTAAGTTCAAATTAAAAATCAACCCCGTTGATGTGTATGACGTGTCGTGCAAATTAACGGAGGTACAAGGAATGTTATTTTGACCTGTGCCCTCAAGGTGAATACACTGAAGTCTTTTTTACTCGGTTTTTTAACACGGTTTTTCGCGGTTTTAAACGGTACGTTTTTAACGATTTCTCGACAATGATACAACCTATCGACTTGATTTCAACCACATTATCTGTTTCAAGCTATAGGTAATCGTAAAGCATACTACAATACTAAAAAATCACAATTTTTGGTGTAAATACAGAATTTTTTAAATATGTCCACAGCACTGCATGCTATAATTACAAATGGCATCAAAATCCAATTTTTTTTAAACATTTAATTTAAGCATGTGAGAAATCAAAATCTTGTAGGTTTTTTTTTACACCGTACATATCCCCTGTGTAAAAAAAGACCTGAGTGTATCATGAAACCTGATATTCTCCAAAATATTCTTCAAGTATATTGGACAAGGGCATTAAATTTAGGAAACGTGTGGAGTTGCACGTTGAGTGAGCTCCAAAGTCGGTAAGTTTTGTTTTTTTTTTGTGTTTTACACTGGTCATTATGGATTAGTTACACTAGTTTTTACAGCCTCAACGTTTATTCTCTGTGCAAACACGAAGAAACTTTTTCAACGCATCTACACGAGCCGTGTTGTTGAAACCAGAGGTGGTAACAGTACATTTTTTTTGCAAAACCATCGTCCAGAGCAAAACAAAACAGCCAGCACACGAGCGGTCGTGTATTTCTACATTACAAGCAAACGGCGGAGACAGAGAATAGGAAAAATGTCGTAGCTCATTATTTTTCAAACAGTTGATTGAAATTACATTTTAGCTGCAAGCTTGCGTATGACAGTAAATTTTTTAACTCCCTTATTTACGCATTATTTTAAACATCTTAGGTTATGAGTGGTTAGTATTCGTTCTTATTTTATAATTCCATGCAATAAACATCAAATAAATGCTATAATTAGCCAGTAATCAGCAAAATTCTACATGACATAAATCTATGTCGCACGCGCCGCTGGTCTTGTCTGCTTCATTGTGCGCAAATGTTCTGTCGCCTGCAGAAAACAGTTTAGAAATGTCATGACATTTTTTCCCCTTGCCAGTTTGTGTTTGTTCGTATTCTCTATGGTCATTGCGCAAAGAATCAAATGTTAAGGAAAAACGTTAAACTCTAGTACTCGTGCCACCACTGGTTGCAACCAATCAATATATTGACTTAAGAATAACGAGACGATATGTCTGCTACTGTTTGGTCATTGTAACACCAATGACAACGATCAAGCGAGAATATCCAAGAACAGGGCTTTTTATATATTTACAGATTTCTTATACAGTGGAAACATTAGGGAACAATAATTTGGATATCACGAGGAAGGAGGAACAACCTTTTGGACATCACAACCTTTTTTTTTGAAGAAATCTACAACTATTTTGCTGAAGCCATTCATAACCTTCTCGACTTTTCCCCTTCCAATCGTCTCCTATCCTTAGTTAATGTAAAGGGAGACAAGATGGATCATCTACTTGATTTATTTATTATTTTGATTCATCAGACTTAATGTAGCCTCAATGCTTCAAAAAGCAAACCAATACACTGGAGTCGCTTTTTACGCGGGTGATACGTCCCGCGTAAAAAAAACCGCGTAAAAAAAACCGCGTAAATTCCGGAATCCGCGTAAAAAAAAACGCGTAAATTCCGAAATCCACGTAAAAAAAACCGCGTAAAAAAAGACCGTGTAAGAAAAAACCGCGTAAAAAGCGATATACCGCGTCAATTCTGAAATCCGCGTAAAAAAAAACCAAAATCCGCGTAAAAAAAAACCGCGTAAATTCCGGAATCCGCGTAAAAAAACCGCGTAAAAAAAACCGCGTAAAAAAAAACCGCGTAAAAAAAAACCGTGTAAAAAAAACCGCGTAAAAAGCGACTCCAGTGTATTGGGATTGCATTGAACCTGTTGATTTTGAAAAATAAATAAATTCATAAATGTACTAGCTGACCCATCTTGCCCGTGAACCGTCTTGCCCCACCTTACACTATCTGAAACTTGTGGGACAGCTTGAACCTGTTAGTGAAAGAAGCGGCATGCTGTACGGTCTGTGTTAACGCTTAAGTTTGGTAGGTCCTCACCTAGTCAAATTTAGATGGGTTGACAGTGGTGAGCCAGGCTGAGGGCTGATGAATTCAACTCCCCGGCAAGGTGACAGATAATCTTAGTTTCACGTACCCACTTGCAAATAGTAGATGGTAGTAATGGTATTTCTCTATGGGAAGGCAACTTTTTGTTTCACCATGTGTGGATGTCAAGCAACAAGCAAGAATGCCATGTGAAAAGAGCGATTTATGATTTTCGTGGTGAAATGAAATAAAACCAAACAAATTGGAACAGATTGATGGAAGTTTTTCTTATATAATCAAATAGAAATAAAAACACATTGGTTAATTCTATTATATTTTGCTCTTGAATATTATCAGTCTCGAGAATAATGTTTCTGAGCATACTTGTGCGGTGAAGACTTGCAATAAAAAGCCGTATTATTAAAAACAGTTTACTTCCCCATCTTTCTATTGAGGGGTGAAAAAAAACACAAAATTGATTCTTATTCGCGGTGAGTAGCAGGTTTGCTGTGTGAACACTAACATTTCGTATATTCATTCAAACATGAAGAAATAAATAAAATAAATTAAAATAAGCGTCTCTCAACAAAAGATATTCATAATGAGCTTCTAAAACGAATAAATTTCAGTGATTGTCTTTTGTTACACCCGTCCGTTTAATTAACATTGTTCCCCACCAACTTGAAGTTTCAAGAAACAGATGAGGCTATCTGTTTTTATGTTCAGTATTTTATTTACTTTATTTACATATCTGCATTCGCCCTATTCAGATAACACTTCTGAAATTTGTGAGTTTGACAGAACCACCAGCACCAAATTTTCGGAGTACACTGGAAATGTACTGGACTTGTCAAGTTGCCCCCGGGTTGGATGAATTACAATTACAAGTACAATTTTAGGACGCTTAGACGAAGCCATAATATGGTTTACCTAAATCAGTAATGATCGAAGTGCGACTCGCGGGCCGCACGCTTGGATCTCTATGATGCAACAAAGCATAGCTTAAATTTATTTTTGCATTACGAATAAAAAGTGTTTATTATTTTTTTTTTTTTTTTTATTATTATAGTCGCTTTAACACTCTTGGGTCATTCGTGACTTGTCCGGGGGTGAGATTTGAACTCGTGACTTTGGCGTGAAAGGTATGGATGTTAACCACTACGCCGGGGTCGCCCCCATGGTGTTTATTATGTTATAGATACAAGGGTCGCGTGGATTTATTTAACAGCAAATTTTGTTCACTTCCGTCAATCCGTTACGTAACATTTCCCAATATCCCCCTCCCCCTATGTAACGATAAGTAAAGCAAGTTCGACCTCCCTCCCCCTCACTCCATGCGTTACGTAATTTGTGTTTTTTTTTCGGATCACAATGTTGAATGAGTGAGAACTTTTTGTGTCATTGAAATTGGGATTTATTGCTCAAAAAGGATTTATTTGCTTGATATGCCGTGTTTAGGGGCCGGGCCTAGCTTTCATCACGTTACTTGCTTTACTTGATCGTTTTAGATTTACGTGGAATACTGTTACAAACAAAGACTTTTGCGAATTGTTTCATGTGTGCTTCCACGGAACTTCTTCAAACTTTGATGCGGTCATTTCTGCACCCTTGTCTAGAGTTCCTAAGAAATGCTCTTCGGAACTTAGTTTAAACTTCAAGTTTTATAATTTAACGTGTGCACGCGTACCGTGAAGGTACGCATGTACAAACTTTACGCACTTTTGTACTAATTTTCCCTAAAATTCCCCTGTGATTATAAATTTTGATGTGTGGGAAAAACCACTAATCCCAACTGCAGGGCTGTTACAACAGGCGATATCGCAAAATTTCCAAAATTCCGAAAATTCCATAAGTCACACCGGAGTTACACGAAAATTCCCTGGGGTCTGTCCAATGTGAGACATTTTCATGTTTCTTTTTATTTCCAATATGAACATAGCATTTTTCGTTGTCAAATCATACATGAATCGTATATATGCGAGTAATTGCTATGTATACCGGATATTCTAGGTTCTCCAAATCGTCCTAGAGTTCAGTTGATTTGTTCTACTATATCAACCAAGACTGCAATAATGTCTGTAGTATCGAAATATGTCCAAACAGATTGCTACGTATACAAGATGTTATAGGTTCTGAAATCATTCTGGAGATCAGATTATTTTTTTACTAGATAACCCTAGACTAAAACAATATCTTTAGTACGAAATATGTCCAAACAAATTTGCAGTGGCTATGTGGATCAAGCCAACATATTTCCGTGTATGCCAAATGTTCTAGGATTTCCAAATCGATATTTCGATACTGCATATATTATCCCAGTCTTTTTTGATCTAGTAAAACAAATCATCTGAAATGCAGGACGATTTGGAGAACCTGGATCATCTGGTATACCAGATTGATTATCCATATAGACACTGTGCATCTGTATGGAAATATTTCGATACTAAAAACATTGTCCCAATCTCGGTTGATCTAGTAGATCAAATTATCGAACTCCAGGACGATTTGAAGAACCCTGAACATCTGGATTACTCGGAAATAGATCATGCATGATCCACATAGACTCTTTAAATCTGATTGAACATTTTTCGATACTACAGACCAGAGTTACGACCTATCACAATCACCATCATCAAACAGCTGATGGTAGTAACGCTTTGTTCATTCCTATCAATGTGCTCGTCGAAGCTCTCTTCATGACCATCCATCAAGTTGACGAAAGAAGTAAAAAGCAACTGGTGAATGTCGTCTTCTGTTGTGATCCATCACCGATCTGGTCATTCCTGACAATCACGACACTCATCTGTGTTCGTTTTGAAGCAGTTGCTGCTTTGCTTGCTTATGTGAGTGTGTTAATGAGTGAGCCCAACAGCTTCCGTTTAATGTTGCCTACTTTGTTTGTAACTCACACACTCGCGCCTGCCGAGACGAACTTGGAATGCGTAGAAATTGTTTCATTTTCTTCTGTCGTTTCACTTTTTCTCATGATCGTACTGCAGAAGTCTGCACTGTTTTCGTTGTGCTTTTCATCATCAGCAGAGACCATTTGGTGATTGTTGTTTGCCATGGCTCTAACTCTCACTGCGTGACAAAACGATCTGTCAGCGATAGTCGGTTGATGCCAAGACGAGTGTCACGTGAGTGTCGTGATATTTTGCATCACTGCTACAGACATTATTGCCGTCTTGGTTGATCTAGTAGAACAAATCAACTGATGTCCTGAACGATTTGGAAAACCTATAATTTCCGGTATACATAGTAATAATTCGCGCATGATTCACAAAGTCACATATATACGATTCGGTTATGATTTGACAACGAAAAGGTTCATATTAGAAATAAAAAAATGTCATGAAAATGTCTCACTATTGGACAGACCCCGTGTAAATACAGAACCGCGACGTGACCAGCAAGTGTGACTTATGATACTCTGAAACTCTGGTAATTTCTCGATTATGTGCAGGGTGTTTGGTTTGAAACGGTAAAAATTGAGAAAACTAGAGCCAAATTAACTACAACATTTAGGACAGCAAAATACGTCAGAGACGCAAAGGTTAATTTTCAAGAAAATTTGCATTTCAAATGAAAATGCATTATTTTTTTAAAATAATGTTTCATCAAATCTAGGTCGGTATTATTCAATATAATCTCATAATGTAAGGGTGTTTTATTATGTTTACTTATTACTCAGAATTTATACTATATATAAATAACTGAATATGATATATTGTAATTTTTTTAATTTTATTTTTCAAAGGTTACAAACGATACTCCTTTAGCTCAGTCGGTAAAGGCGCAGCTACGAAGCAAGTCCATGCTGGAGGCGACTGAGTTCGTTTCCTGTCCGTTTTATTAATTTTTCGGGTTGGAATTTTTTTTTGTCGTGGATTTGAAGTCGCGGATTTCTTTGGAGAAATCGCGGGTCAAATTTAGAAAATCTTGTAGCAACCCTGCAACTGTTTCTTTCACGGCAACACACGAGGTTTTCTTCAAAATTTATTGGTTGACCTTTATATAGCCCCCACGATTTAATTTTTCAGTTAAATAGTCCTAAATAGGGAGCTCTATAAGAGAGAAACGCGAAGACAAATAAAATAACTGGCAACATGATGATATTTTCTCACACCCACTAGCAACCCTAAACGTTGTTCACAATATGCATGCCATTTTTGTCAAGTATTGTTGTTGTTGTTGGTGAAAATTGAGATTTGAGATCAAACGTTATTAAATATTTGCTTTACCATGGCGTAATTTATTTACATCTGTTTTAATTCACCTCCTTCCTGTATCTAATCCTACCCATGATCATTTTGTTTCTCTAAAATATTGTATTATTGATAGCAATACTTCAATCTAATAAGTTCATAAGTTGTTCATAAACTACGTAGACAGTTTAGGGGGGTTGAAAATTATCCACGGCCCATACAAATTTAAAAAAAATCTGTATGGACAATTATCTACGCAGGAAGAGGGGAAGGGGGGTTAAGAATCCCAAAAAAAAAACTGTCTACGTAGTTAAGGAACAGCCCCTAAACATTATTTTATATCCACTGAAAGGTCTTCTGCTCGATTGGCTGCACTTTTGTGACAGTTCAATTGGGTGCAGATCCGATTTCTCGTTTCTCTCTCTTACAGAGCTCTTAGACTACTCCTGAATATGTTTCGGAGTTGAGGTAATTGTAAATAATTGGTTTACCCTATCATTGATATTACAATTTATATCATAACAACGGGAATGCGCAACTTTATTATCAGTACAAAAACAACAATGACCAAACGGGCTCCATAGCCTAGGAACGTCTATGTGCAGATTTAAAATATAGGCTCATAGAAGCAAACTTAACAAATAAAAGGGATCCATTGCAGATTTTTAGGAAGGGTATGCTGCCACTGTGATCAATACAAAAATAAAATCCGTTCATATTAAACCGATTCTGTTTTCATAAACCGCTTGACAAAATAAGATTATTTATCAACCGGTGGGCGCAAAATCGTTCCATGTGCTATAGAGTTTCATACTCGCAACCCAAATTTTTGGAAGTAATGACGAGAAAGAGGTAACTAACAACAATATTGAAACTATTTTATCAACCGACGTACTTCCAACAATTTCTTCAAATAAACAGAATGCGACTGAAATTTTGATCTTCTGTCAAAATTTCAATCTCATGAAAAGCCCAGCCAAAATGAAGGAAATCTATCAACATTTAATATGCTCATCCTTTTCGGTAATTCAACTGAAACAATTCTTTGGAAATGCCTATATTCAGAGACGACATAAATTTTCATGCGTTTCAGAAGAAGTCAAGCGGCGGAGTCATTATAGCTATTTCGACAAAATTTAGCTCAGAAATCATGTGTGTGTGTTGTTTTTGGCAAGGAGGAAACCACAGACAAACAGACATAACTCTCGCAAGTTGTTCAACGAACAAGCATTTCACAGTCAATTTAAAAGCATCGTAGTTGGTAGTACCGCCAGCTGTGGTGCGCATAGTCAATTCCCTTGCGTTTGACGTTTACACACTACCGCCATCTGTTCAGAGTACTACCCACCACAGTGTACTCAACAGATGGCGGTAATGTTTTAGCGACGATGTTTTACAGTGAGAAATATTCAATGTGTTATGTCTGTTTGTCTGTGAGGAAACCTTCAAAAGGCCATCGTGCCACCGCTTGATGACTGGGCGCACAGTCGCGGTGACACGGTGTGTGGGATTCTTACCGCACTAAAACCTCCTTGGACGCTTTACCGTTTTCCCCCGGAACCACTTGTCGTATTACTTCGGAGGGGGCCGTGCAATACGCACCTCACTTTACCTCAGCTAATTGGCGCTACCAGTTCGCTGATCGTCTCTCCAATTTGTGAGCCATTTAGCTCACAGCGTCGCGTTCTACTCGGTTAACCCCGGTGGTGGATTCAGTCTACTCTAACGGAGAGTTCACTCGGCTTCGGCTTTCACTTCGCACTTGTGTGAGCACATTACTACTTTCTAGCTGGTCCTCTCGCCATTTTTGCAGCAGCGCTGACATGATCTGCGTTACTGCTCTGCTGACGGCGTTAAAGGTGCCCTCCTCTCGACACATTTCTTCGACGACATTCTCTGTTCTAAGGGCGAGCATCTCCTCTCGCACAGCATCAAATCTAGGACATTCAAAGACCACGTGCTCTGGTGATTCTTCCACATTCCCACATTCCGGACAGGAGGGTGACGTTGTGTGTCCGAACCGATGCAGGTTCTTCCTGAAGCAGCCATGATCAAACAGGAACTGCGTCAAGTGAAAGTTGTCTTCTCCATGCTTCCTGTTCACCCAGGTCGAAATAATCGGTATTAGCCTGTGTGTCCATCTACCGTTCTCTGCTGCATCCCACTCCTGCTGCCACTTAGCCATCGACACCATTTTTCGTACTCCTCTGGTTTCTCTCGTCATATAGCACTCGTAGTCCTCCGCCAAGGTGATGCCGATTGGGATCATACCGGTGATAACGCATACTGCCTTCATCGAAATGGTTCTGTACGCACTCACGACTCTCATGGCCATGATCCGGAACGTACTGCAGCCACAAGACGCCTCTTGCTGTTGCTTGGACCAGAATTGTTGGGCATGATTCTGGCTATTGCGTTGATGACCTTCGCCGCCTTCTCACTGTTAAAGGTTAGCCGGTCGTCGATCATCATTCCCAGATACTTCAGCACGCGCTTCGAAACAATGGTGTGCTCTCCAACGGTGATTTCTGCCCGCGGCACTGCTTTGCAGTTACTGACCAACATCACTTCTGTTTTGTGGTGGGCTATCTACAGCTTCGCTCCTTGCATTCAGTTACCAATCATATCTATCGCCTCGGTCGCCAGCATTTCCACTTCTTCCAGCGTCTCACCGGTTACCGTCAAGACGACATCGTCCGCAAAGCAAACTATCTCAAATTCTTTGAGCAGCTTGAGCGCCAGCACGCCATTGTACATTCCGTTCCACAGCGTGGGACCTAGAATGGAGCGTTGTGGAACTCCCACCGTGATTCTAAGCAATTTCTGCCCCGTGTCTGTCGCGTAGACCAGGATCCGGTTCTGGAAGTAACTACTCAGAATCCTGCAGAGGTAGTCTGGAACCCTCATTATATGGAGCGCCTTGGCGATGGCCTCCCAGCTGGCGCTATTGAATGCATTCTTCACATCAATCGTAATCACGGTGCAGTATCGATTTCCTCTCCGCTTCTGTTCGGAAGCTTTCTCGGCTCTGTCAATCACTGTCCGAATTGCATCCACCGTCGATCTCCCTTTACGGAATCCGAACTGCCTCTCCGACAATCCGTGTTCACTCTCCGTGCATTTCGTCAGCCTGTTCAGGATGATCCTCTCCAAGAGCTTTTCGACAGTATCCAGCAAGCATATTGACGATGCATACGATGCGATGCTGCGTAGGACGGTTTGTCCTTCACCTCAACAACCAGAGCGTCACCCTTGCTTCTTTCCTTATGAGGCCTATACTTCTCCTTATTCTTCCTGTCTTCCTTCTTCTTCTCTTCCTTCTTCCTCGCTTCCTCTTCCTTCTTCCTCACTTCATATTCCTTCTGTTTTTTCTTCCTCTCCTTCTGGTTCTCGACTTTACGCCACCCACCATTTTCTCCCATCTCCTTGATGTCTTCCTCGTCCTTGCGTTTTTTGGGCTCCTCCTCATCTCCTGGCGTGTCCCTATCTCTCTTTTCAGGACGTGGATTTGTGGGTCCCTTCGGCGTCTCATGTGCTTCAGCCAGTCTTATGCTCTCCTTGGCCTCCCGGAGAGCCTTTTCGGCATTTTCGGCTCTTTTTTCTCCACTCTTGGAATTCCCGCTCTGCCACTGTTGTGCCGGATTTGATTGCAGTCACAAGTTGCTTGATCTCTTTGTGTACGTTGTTTTTATCCTTTACGAACACATAGAGATCATCGATCTTCCTCCTGACCTCCGTCATTTTGGTTCTCCCAAGCTGCAATTCTTCTGTTTGCCACTGCTGGATTTCGGTGTGAATATTTGGCATGGCACCGCACCTAGCTGCTCTCCTTGGGATCCATGCTGTTCCACTTGGGGTATGCTACTACTGGAACTCGCTGTGGTCACCTGGTTCGACGCTGGTGATCTCTGCAACTTTTCACTTCTTGCGAACACGTTCGCTCCTCCGTTGTCACTATTCGGCGTCTTGCCGTCGTCCTTCATATTTTTTTTTGGTTTGTGTGTGTGTGTGTGTGTGTGTGTGTGTGTGTGTGTGTGTTCCCTCTAACCCCCACTGGTCGGCAGTGTTATGATGGAAGAACTCTCTACAATGTCGCATTTATGGTCATTGGAGACAGCTTTAGTCCGGAAGTTAGAAAGTGATAGCTCTATCGCAGATCCAGCAACCCATTTCAGAATGCCGTGGACTGTTGTGGTTTTGAGATGCTCGATAACCCTAGAGGGATCGGTTTTGCTTAATGAGCAGAATATCATGGGTTTAATCCCAAGCTCTCTCACAACATAACACAACACAAAAATATCAAGTAGGGGAATTTACGTATTCTCGTCAATCTAGCATTTTCTCAGCGTCACGCACATATATGATCTGTCTGTTTGTTTACATTCATCTGCTGCTTGCTTTTCTATCCATTCCAATCGACAGAATTTTTCAAAACGTTTTGAAAGCGTTTTTACAACGCTCCAAACTTCTCAGGTGAGTGTGACTATTGTCGGCAGCCTCTTTTTCTTCGGCAACCTTCCCATTAGAACTGCGTGTTAACCAGCTGTTCTATTATCGGCAACTCGAAATCAACCCCATTTTGTAGTGCGTATGCTTTATTTGAAGAAAAATGTAGCATTACTGGATTGCTCGATCGTTCAAATATAATCAGATTGAAGCTGAAAGGCTAAACAATCGTTTGGACACATTCAGGGAAGTGCGTTGATGGGAAAACATAGTGAAATTAGCGTTTAAATTTTGGTTGCCGAAAACAGTCAATGGGTGCCGAAGCCAACATTTACCCTATCATTCGAGCTAAAAATATTTATAACCTGGAAATTTCAAGGTTACATCTTCCTAAAATTTGGAGCTGAGGAGACATAGATCTGCATCATATTGTATGTTAAATAATTATTATTTTCTTTGCAGATTACCAGTTTTTTTTATCCTTATAAATGTATATTCATTATTACGTAATTTAATGTTCTGATATATTTCATTTCTCCATTACATATATTTACCAGGGTACTACGGAGTTGACCAATTTTATTTTGCAGGCCAATGGAAAACTGCTTGAAAATTTTCTCAAGTTTAAGATAAGAACAGCTGCTTGTGAATGTTTGGCTCCCGCAGTAGTGATAATTTATCGATCTTTTTGGACATATGCGCACCGACGAACCGACCGATTCGATTTGTCAAATGAGCGATTCAATCTATCAAACGAGCGATCAGATCTGTCAAACGAAGTGAGACGCAAACCAAGTCAATATAAATTTTACGTGTGTTCGTGTCCTTGCTCGCGATATGATGCGATAGGACGAGTAGATGGCAGTAGTGTTTAACGTATTTTAAGACTGTGAACCATTTGCGAGTTAAATTTAACTCGTGGTTAAAAGTGACATTTCGAAAGTTATTTTCTATGTTCGAAAATCCCCGTGCTGTCGATCGACCGGTTTTCGACCCACGGTTGTCAAAATTTAACTTCTTGTCTGTCAGAAATAACCAAGCAGGGTTCATCGAAAACTTTCCATCTGTCAATTTTTAACCAAAAGTAAAAAAAAAATCGCCAAATGGTTCAGAGCCTAAATATGACGATGAGCTAGCGGCGCCGATGGTGCAGTGGTAAGCGTGATTTCCTCTCACCCCAGCAGGCCTGGGTTCAATCCCAGTCGGCGCCGCCGGGATGTTCTGAGCATAACATCTCTGATCACGCCTTCCTTCGGAAGGGAAGTAAACCCGTTGGTCCCCGGTTCATGAGTTGATGGATCGATAGGTAGGGTCCAGGTGTGGGAGCTGCCTTCCTGGCGTCGGTAGCATTGGTGCTCAGTCACGTCGGTTCGTCGGTGATATGCGATCAACTGAATTTAGCCATCAGTAATGCATTTGAAGTATATAATTCAAAAACTGACTTTGAAATAAAGTCCTGTCCGAAGAACTTCTTTAATTACGGTAAATCCAAATTAAAATCTATCAATTTTTCTTTAATCATGCATTTTGACGAAAACGTCGGCGATAGCTCGGAAAAAGCTGTAATCTATTTGCAATTTTTTTCAAAAAATCTACACGACGACACATGAAGAAGACCGCGATTAATTTGCATTTTATCCAGAATTTTCAAGTGACATTGGCGTCAATCAGGATGCAGGATGCAGGATGTTTTGCAGACTTTAACACTACGGAATACGGTAAAAAATTTTACGGCGACTACGAAGTCTCCGAAAAACGTTTAACGGCAAGTTTGCAATGGCATAACTTAGCCATTTCTCAATGAATTTCAAAAATTGTGGTACCTTTAGAATTCCTAGTGTCTGTAGATGATTTTGATTGAAAAAGATTGAAAATAGAGTCGTCTACTTTGTCAAAATGCGAAAAGAGCCGTTACACGTCTTTTTAAGTGTGTTTATGGGTTTTGCAAATGGCTTAATATCTGCTAGAGCTCCGGTTTTTTTTTAAACATTAGGAACTGATATAAGACAGAATTTGTGGTCGTGACAAAAACATGGACATGGATGGTGCAAACTTGCCGTTACACGTTTTTCGGAGGCATCGTATTCGGTGTTAAAGAATTTAGACGCCTCAAAAGGTCCTGGACCTAACGTATTTATGAAAAGTCTAGCAATAGAACTCACTGCTCCATTTTGGATTTTTAATATGTCCCTGGAATCCGGTTTCTTCCCAAAAATTTGGAAAAACTTTCTAGTGCCTATTTTTTAATCTGACCGAAAATCTGACGCACGTAATTATCGTGGAATAGCCATCATATCATCTCTTGCATTTTCGAAGCAATTGTCAACGAAAAATTATTTCTCCAAATCAAACATAGAATTACTGACATGCAACACGGCTTCTTCAAGGGTCGTTCGACCTCGACAAATTTACTTGACTTTATAGACTACTAGCTGAGTGTGCCCGGTCTTGCTCGGGATTCAATATTAGCTTGAGTTTATGCGTCGATTTAAAAAAAGCATGCTATATTGTACGTAGCCCCCCCCCCCCTATTATCTAAGGGGCTACCCCCTATGATTATCTCCTTATACCCCCACACTCGCCCCCACATGTCTAATTTGGTTCCATTTGCTTAATTAGTTCTCGAGTTATGCAGAAATTTCTGTTTCATTTGTATGGGAGCCCCCCCTTACAGAAGGGGGAGGGGTCTCGAACCATCATAAGAACCTTCCACGGCCCCAAAAACCCCTGTATACAAATTTTCACGCCAATCGGTTCAGTAGTTTCCGAGTCTATAAGGGTCAGACAGACAGACAGACAGACAGAAATTCATTTTTATATATATAGATAGATTCATTGAATGCAATGGATAATGGAAACCACGTAGGAACCCTCTATACAGACTTTAGCAAGACGTATGACCGCATTGACATACCAATGCTACTCTTTAAATTGCAAAACAATGGAATTGAGTCAGGAGTCTTGAAATGGCTTGAATCATATTTAACTAACCGACAACAAATACTTAAATTCAACGGAAAGAAATCGAGCCCAATTCAAGTCACTTCAGTCGTCCCCCAAGGCTCTCATTTGGGACCTCTTATTTTTATTCTATACGTAAACGATATTTTTTTCATTCTCAAAAAAAAATAAAATTATTAATCTATGCCAACGACATGAAGCTCTTTTTAGAAATAAGAAATAAAAAAGACATCAATATATTCCAGAATGAAATACACATTTTCTACATATGGTGTGCAAAAAGGCCTACTAACGAGTGTTCAATAAAAAATGAGAATGATTTCAGTGCCGTCCAGCGCTCTTGTGAGAGCATCCCGACTAAGTTGCGTCGTACGGCTGACCAGGGCCCCTTCTCTAATATTCATTGACGTTTTTTTGAAGAATAAACATTATGTTTTTAATAAAAAATACTGAATTCTTTGAAATTTTTTTTTTTACTAGCTACACGGTAACCACAAAATACCCAATAACGACTACAAAGTAAGCATTTTCGTGGGAAACTGGGACTACCCATTAAATGAGTAAAACTATTACCCATTTATGAGTATTTGTTACTCAAAAATGAATACACTACTTGTTTTTGTAGTTGTAATTACTCATAAATGGGGAAAATTTTACTCATTTAATGGGTAGTCCCAGTTTCCCTCGAAAATGCTTACTTTGTAGTCGTTATTGGGTATTTTGCGGTTACCGTGTATATGACTGAGAAAATTCTCATTTTTTATAGAACACCCGTTAGAATTGAATGTAAAAATGCAACTTAATATCATTTAGCAGAAAAAGAACAACATCAAACATTTCAATTGCACTAGGACAGTAGTTCTCAACCTGGGCGCCGCGGCGCCCTGGTCCGCCGCGAAGCTTTCTCAGGTGCGCCGCGGGCTCATTAAATATGTATTAAAATCCAGCTAGGGAACGTATTTTTTTTTCCAGATTCATTGATGACCAGTGCCTAATATTCAAACAGGTAATAAAAAAATTCAATATATTATCTGTTCACTTCTGTATTTGAGAAGTGGTCTCAAATCTCTCCACCTGCAATAGTGAAATCCAACCAACCACCGGACACCCGTGGCGCTGTTGCCGTAGCGGTGATAAAAATGTAAAACAACTGTCAAATGTGACTCACATCAGAATTTTAACTTTTTAAATTGGAAATTTGCCTTATTTTGCACGTTTTTGGTGATCAAAAAGCTAATAAAATTGTAGGAAAAGTAGAGGAAATTGCTCTAATGTTGGCCTATGGATCTAACATTGGGCCCATCGCTGAAAATCTGCTATTTCTCATTTTTATCTAGATGAACGCGTCATTGGGACGGTACTAATGGGTATGTTTGGTCATTATTGAAAATTTAGTCCATTACTGAATTTATGTATGGACACACATTAGGAGCATTTAGGCCGACATTACATCCATTTCCCCTATATAAAAAAACTTCATTCTCATTAAAGAAATCCGCCCTCTCTTCTATTTAATATTGGTGCGCCGCGGCTTTTTTAGAAAATTGCAAAATGCGTCGCTGTATCAAAAAGGTTGGGAACACTGCATTAGGAAATCAAAATGTAGGTAGAAAAATGTGAAAGAGTTGGGGATTTAGGAATTATCTTAGACTCCAAACCAACTTTCATAGACCATTATAACACAATTACTCCAAAGGCAAATAACATGCTAGGCTTTCTCAAGCGCTTTTGCTATAACTTTCAGGACCCATACAATTAAAACACTATATATCGCCTATGTGAGGTCAATACTGGAATATTGCAGCATTGTATGGTCTCCTTCTTCAATCACGCACGAAGAAAGATTAGTACAAAAACAATTTCTATTATACGCGCTTGGTAAATGAGGCTGGACATCCCTCTTTCACCATATGAAGCACGCTGCATGCTTATACACATACAAACATTAAAAGATCGTCGTGAATATGCAATGGTTTCATTTGTAAACGATATCGTTTCGCAACGCATTGACTCAACAGAACTTTTATCAAAATTAAATTTCTATGCACCTACTCGGCAACTCCGAATCCTAATTTATTTCCCATACACCATTATCTCACAAATTATGCAAAATATAGGCTCTTACATCGCATTCCATGGCCTCTTACAATCAATACTGCGAAACCATTGACTTTACAATTTCTTGGCTTAAACTAAAACAATATTGTAACTCCATACGGAAATATAAGAAGAAAAATAGGAAAGCAGACACTACTTAATTTTTATTAAAAAATATTGTACTTTTTATTTTTTCTTTCAATGTATTTTTTATATAAGAAAAAAGCTGTGTATGTTTTTGTACTAGTCTACGTTGGTTGACGAAATAAATAAATAAATAAGACAAATATGCGTCTACCGGCAGTAGAACCTTTACAAAATACCATCGTACCATTGTAATAGTTATACCATCGACAGACATGGTTGTAATAGCATTATAGGGAAAGAGTTATATTGCAAATACACCAATTATGGCACAATCCTATACATACAATCGTAGCAGTTTTAGCCCTACCCCATTGCAATCATATAGCCCTGCCCTTTGGTTCAGTGAGAGTTAGGGCGCGTTCTGCCAGGTTGGACGAGGCAGATTTCATGTGTGAGTAAGTGATGACATTGGTAACTTTCATGTGCATTTTACAAGGTGCGTTTCATATTTCCACCATATGTTAATGAGAAAATCTCAAAAATAAAGTTAAAAAAAATTTCACCACATGTAGTTCTAAAGATCCTGAATGGCACTGGCGAAGATCATTCGAATATACGATATGACGGAACATTGATACTATTTGTATAAAACACAAGTAAATGCTTCTAGAAAATAGATAAGATAACATATTGAAAAATATGTTAATTTGTTAGTCAAAAAATTGAATGTTGCATTGAATTACTGTTTTTTTTTTCTTTTTTTTTTATTATAGTCACTTTAAAGGGCCACCCACATTAGATCCGTTTGCGTTGCGTTGACGTAAATTTGACAGTTAGACAATAGATTTAGCTGTCACTTTGCCGCAACGCGTCCGATCCGGATCTAATGTGCGTGGGCCATAACACTCTTGGGTCATTCGTGACTTGTCCGGGGTGAGATTTGCACTCGTGTAATTCGCAGTAGGCCGCGCTTGAAAGCTGACGTGTTTTTCTTTTACTGCGTATTTTTCGTAAGCGAATTAAACACACTTTGGCTTTAAATTTGTTAATTTGTGTGCTGACATTTATTTGCAAGTGATGTGATGTGATGTGAATGGAACGCACCATCAGTGCAAGGATTACCAATGTCTGCAGATACTTTACCGGTTGTAAAGTTCTGCCTGATGGTTTGTTGCAGCAGGGTAAATCAGCTTCATTGAAGACCTTTGGAAGACAAAACGACCAGATGACACTCTGTAATCACGTGACAAGGGACTGGCAAATCCACGAACCCTCGCCCAGTCATCAAATCCTTTGATTCCCTTAGGCTGCCCCTCCCCAACCCAATATATTATATAATGTTTTAAAATATATGATTTACAGTAATGTTCCATCACATGTTCAAAAATGTGCAGACATTTAGCGTTCAATGATGATTTCAACAACACAAAAAATGGGATGTGTGGAGAAAACTCCATTAAGAATTTGCCAAATTCAAGAGAATCATGTAAATTTAGTTTATATAGATAAAATCAGATACGATCTCACCAAGTTAGTCCAAATTAATCCACAGGAAGCATCCGTGCTATTGTTGCATTGTATGCTGAAATTTAATTGCAAGTGTTCATAAAGTTATCATTTAGTGATATATCGTGTTTTGCCTGTGTTTTCCTTGAGTGGCTCGTTTGAACTTGAATCTAACCTTCAAAATACAACAACGCAGATTCAGTTTTATTGTTCGGTGTCGAATTTTGGTGGTGATTCGGTGGCCGACGTTGCCGTTAATCAGTAAGTTTTCCGCTTGCAAAAGTGCTCGGCTGCTGGTCTCTCGCCGGTGTCGGAGATTGCGAGCAATATGAAAGATGCCTCGCTGGATACGCCCAAGACTGGACGGGTGGCAGTTGATGGCCGAAAACTGTTCCTGGGAAAAGCACTACACGCGAACTTCCTCCCAGATGACCATGACAATGTAAGAAAATTTGTGTTCGTTAAAGGAAGTAGTACGACAAAGGTGCATCACGAAATGCGAATTCGTTTATTATTCAGTTCCAAACTGGATCGTGTATCAAAATTGGGTCTGCTTGTTTTCTGACAAACGTAAGTTTGATCGTTTGTTTTTAAAACCCAGCTCAGGTTGAGGTTCACACTGACAAAAAGTTCGGTTTCGCACTGGGTTGGTACTGGTTCCAACCCCGATAATAAACGAATTCGCTATTAGAGAAAATCAAAATTACGGAACGCATGAATTGGAGAATCAAATTAACATGGTGAGACCAGTCCAAATACATTTTACATTTAAAAAAAAAAACAAACTAAATACGTGCCAGGTTTGAAAAGAATATTTTCGATCCTGGAAGCGTGTATGCAATACCAATATCTATTTGATAACGGTGATGCATACATGCGGGGATTATTGTAAGTGAAAGTGAAAGTAACCTCGGAATGGGCGTTTTTTCTAAGTGTGTGAACTGCTGCTTTGCCTCGCTCTTGCTTAGGCCGACAACATAGTAGAAGCGATTCGAAGCGATTCGATTCGTTGGCAATAAGCGGAGCGCTTGCGTGAAAGCACCCTCTATGAGCGTTCTATGGGAATCGCCCAAACCAGCCATAGTGAAAGCGATGCGAAGAGGTGTAAAGCGTTCAGCAAAGCGACAGAGCTGTTCGTGTTGTGTTTTGACGCCTTCGAACGCAAGTGGACTGATTCTAGTGAGGAAAAATGGACACCGATATCCATTCTTGTGTAAGACCGAAACTTCTCTGGATATTTACGAAGATCTTCGTACAACCTGAAGAACTCCCCATCTCGCCTTCTATTTCGATTGATCGGGTGAACTGCAAACTCTCTTTCGTTGTTGATTATGAAATTAATCGTGCTTGAGGAAGCGAAATATTCCTCATCGGATGAATCCATGCTGAATAACAAATTTGAACAAATATTTTGCACTGCGCGCGCGACTGTAATGTTTTCAAAAACGCTTTCACTATGTCATAGGTTGCTTCGCTTGCCGCTGCATTTCGCTTTGCCAATTGCTATCGCATCGAATCGCTTCGAATCGCTTCTACTATGTTGTCGGCCTTAGGTTGTTATCGCTCATCTTCCTTAGCTTCCGCAGAGCTTTGCTTCGTTTCCGTATCAATTCACCTACTTCTTGGTTCCACCATATCTGCTTCTTCTTTTCAGGTACGCCATTACTTCTCGGGATAGACACGATGCTGCTTCAAATATACTACGAGTGAGATATCTTGGATATTGGCATCAGAGTCTGCTAGAATTTTTTGTGCGGCAGCATTTTCGAATTTGGTCCAATCGGCATCCTTGTATAACCATCTTTTTTCGAGCGGGTTGCAGGGAGTGGGTTTTAAGTTCTAATATGTATTGGAAAGTGATCACTACCACGCAAGTCTTCTTCGCAGTACCAATAGAACTTCTTCTTCTGTTCACCCTTTAGTGGCATGTCCACTGTTGACGAACGTCATCATTCGCCTCTTTCTCTGTTTTGACGTAAACGGTTTGTACCGTTTTTACAGGGTTTTTCATGAAATGACAGTGCACCAATCATATGCATCTGTGTATCAAATTTGACATAGAAATAAAAATAGTTGGATTTTAAATATTTTTTTTATTTTTACTGGTACTAGTTCAAGATCGACATTAGGAACTATAATTTCCTCTGCTTGTAAAGTCGGATGTGTAAGTATACCTGATCCGCCATAACCATCAGGTTTACATTTCTTGAAAAAAGAATAGTTTCAGAATTTATATTTCAGATTTCTTGGATTAAAAAAATATGTATGTTTTTAGTTGTTAAAAACACTTTCTCGTTTTTGTAATGGTCTTAGACTGTGAATGTTAAGTTGTGAAATATTTAGACTTTCAGTAAAGATGTCCATTATTGTAGAAAAAGTTTAACTATTTTCTATGTGGATTTATTTCTTCAATTTTTTCAATTATGTTTTTAATCATTGCGCCAATTTCGATTAAAAGAAGGTCCGAGCTCGGATCCGAATCAGTTTTGCCTTCCAAGTTGTGCTGTAAAAAGTTATGTAGTTGATTTGACATTGTCTGAATTCGCTCTGTTTCGGATACTGCATGTGGGTTGTTTGTTATTACAGTTACTTGTTCAGAAATGTGTTCCTCTTGAGGGAACATGTTTTTAACAATGCTTGGTTTTGGCTTTGGTTTCATCAATTTTTTTTATCTACTTTGCTGTAGTCGATTTTTCCAGTGGTTTTCTACCTCTAGTCTGGGTTTGGTGTATTTGCACGTTCCAGTCTTGGGAATTCATCGATTACTCCAGAATAGCATACCTGTTTTGTGTTTTCGGATAGAGCTCTGCTGCCTCTGTGAAAGTTATTTTATTTAACATCATAGCAGCATTGATATGTTCTCTTCTCTTACGTTCTGGACAGTCTTTTTCGGTGGGTAGATGTTTGTTTCCACAGTTCTTGCATTTTACTTGGTTTCTTTCGTCGCATCCTCGGTGTTCTTCGGAGATATATTTTCCGCATCTTAGGCATGTTTCCTTGCTTTTGCACACTGTGTCCAAGTCTTCAGCACTTGTTACAGATTCTCACAGGGTAGATGTATATTTCCGGTTTACAGTATACTCCGTAGATCTGTACCACTCTCGGTAGTTCCGGGCCTTCTACGGTAATTTTTATCGTCCTTGTGTTGATCAGTTCGTTGACCATTTTCCTCTTAATTCGTTCAACATCCGTGATTTGTTTTGCTGCAGATTGCATTCAATCGAATTTCTTTTTCGGTGAACGACGGAGGAATGTCTTTGATGACACCTGTCGTTTCGGTTATTATTTTCGGAATGTACGCCTTGTAGTTGTTGTTTTTCCGAAGTGATGCCACGTTGAGAATTTTCTCTGTATCCTGTGGTTTTTTGTAAGTCTTTTTATATCTATACTGTCCTGCTCTTTTGAGCTCCGTGAATTGGTCCAATTGTGCATTATGTAGGAATTTTCCTACTTCCAATGTTTCCAGTAGTTTTTGTCCTTCTTTAATCAAAATTGGCTCGATGAAAATAACATTGTATGCGTTGTTTTTGATGTGAATGCTTTTATCATTATTTTTGTTTGAAGTTCCAGGCTTTGTTTGTGTTAGTATGGTTGGGATTTTGAGTGGTTGTGGTTGTGTTAGTGAGTTTGGTGGTGGTGTTCAATGTATTCGTCATTTGAGATGTTGATGGTTGTGTTAGTGTGCTGGATGATGATTTTGTTTGTAATGTAAGAGTGTTAGCTGTAGTTTGTGTTAGTGTGCTTTTAGACTTGTTTGATCTTGTTCGTTTCTTATCGCTTTCTTTTGTGTCTTTTTCATCACGTCTTTTCTTGTTCTGGTGAGACTGGTCTATCATGTCATCCTCCGGAAAGCCCCGGAAGTCGTCATCGTTGTCCATGTCTTCATCCGATGTAGGGGGTAATGGATATTCAACTATGTCCTTACCTTTATCTGGCGGCTCAGGCTGCCTGTTACTGTCCGATAGATCCATGCTTGTTAATCAAGCATAGATTACCACTTACCACTATCTGTACACTTCACCTCACTAAACTTAATATAACCTAAACAAATACACTTAGTTAATTAATAAAAGTAAAACAAATAAAGGTTCTTTCTCAATCTATTTAAATGAAATCACTGTAATCCACTTCAAACACCGTAAAAACTCAAAAATGGCTTCCAATTTCACGCGGTTTTCCGAAGAGAACTTCACTACACTTGACTGGTAGGCAGTTTTGTGGTTCGCTCTAGTCAGCGGTCAGCGGGTGAATGTACAAATAGAACTTGGATGCAAGAGAACTGGCGATGAAAGAAACGTCGATTGCAGAGTGATAGCAGGAGTATTTTCCATATTGCTTTTCATTATTCTTCTCGCCTTAATTACTCCTTGTTTTTACAGTCCCATTTCGATGTCCTTTTCACTTTTTTCGATCAGATCACATATCGACTTGTATTTAGCGTTGGGTGTAGTTGAATTAACGCTTCTGTTCCGTCCAGAATTTGAGTCATCTCGAGCAGCTTTTCAACCTGCGCTGCAACACATAACGGGTACTTTTGGCTTCGCTTTTTGCACTCTCAATTTTGCCAGCATAGTCTTTCAAACTCATGCAGTGGTTCATCAGAGAGGGGAAGCTTAGTAGCCCCCATCGCCTGCCCATGGCGCCATTCTATCGCGGCATGAGTCAGCAACGCCGGCCATAACCTATCGTCTCCAACACTCCACTATAAAGCATGAAATTAAGCCAGCCCAACCAGCAGCAAGGTGCAAAACTAGCCAAGGGGAGGGATCAAATGATATCTTAATACGTGTACACATAAAGGCCAAGAGTAACCACACATACTATTCATTTGACACATGAATTTCATGTGTACTTTTGAGTTGAATCTGTTTATGTGTGCTCACATGAAAATCATGTAGAATGTCACATGGAATTTCGTCAATACAAATGTGTGGAATTATAGTTTAGAATTATATAGTAGTCTATATGATATGTGACTTTTAGTATTATTCACAGAGGACACAGATTATTATTTTTTTATATCTTATATTCCACATTATAGGAGCGATGATGTCGGTGGACGATACGCTGATGTGTTCTTTCCAGATCCTGAAACCAGCTGATAAACGTAAGTTTCAATACGGTGGCATGAACTCTGGACGACCGGTTACACCGCCACGAGGTTACAGTAAAAATAAAAAGAAATAAGCTGAAAATAGCTAACAAGAGGTATATAAAAATCCTGAAACACACACACACACACACGTTTAAAATCAACATGATGACTTATATAAAGTTGAAGCAAATAATAAAACCTTGAGGTAAATGCAAAATAATTTAATATTAATTTAAATGGCTAGATTGTAAAAAAAAACCTTCACAATAGACAAGCAAATCAGTCCAATCTATGAAAACAAAAATGTGTTGCAACATGAACTCAAAACAGAAAAAAAAACTAACAAGTAAGCATAATAAGTAACGTTTTTGATAAAACAGAACTTAGACCATCTATGTAAACCGATAATTTTGAAAGATCGGTCATCAAGCATGTATCATTTTGTCTGTATAGCTATCTGTTCATTTCGTCGTACCTCGTCACTTATTTTTATTATTGTTGCATTAATTTGGTTGATTTGTAAATTTCAACATTTGGATAAGAGGACAAAATGTAGTATGGATGATGAACAAAAAATTAACCCCAATAAATTCGTCATTTGAGTTTATCATGGAGAAATGCCATTTTACTATTTTTCGTTAACAATAATATCAAATGAAATTCACAGAAAACACTATTTTGTTTTAGAAAAAAATCCATCGGAAGTGCCTTACGCTGGTACTTCCATTCCGAATATGCCGAAATCAACAATATAGACCGAACTTTGGCACATTTCCTCTACTATTTACTAGCGTTTGTGGATATTTGATGGTTAGAATTTTTGTGCAAGGATTTCTCATATTTTGTCTACATTTGATCGACGAGACTTGAGGATTGATCCATTTGTCATGAAACAAGGTTGTAGAGGTCGGACACTAGGCTTGCTAGTTAACCCTTATGTGTGTGAGAATTTCCCATCAATCACATAACGGTTAAGGACGATTGTGATACATTGTCAAATGTGAATAGAACGAGCCGCAATCAAAAGAATGCCAAATCTAATTCGGAGAAATAGCCATTTTTTCAGGTAATGGTTTAAGGCGTTTAGGAAAGTTTTATTCGGAATGATGTAGTACAACCGTTAAATACAGATACCTATTACAGTTGATTAAACGAAGCAGATCAAGTGCAGTGAACTAGCAGGGATGAACTGATGATAAATTTGATAAATGGGTGGAAAAGTACACTCCGTCCACTTTCTATATGACGAGAAAAAAGTATGAAAATATGTATCACTCACTTGTTGTTATTAAGGAAGCGTCTTTTTTTTGTAGACACTTATTAGTAACAGGCCTGCTGATGCGCATCTGACATAGAACTGTCAGATTCTGAAAAGAACTATTGTGTTGTTGATCAGAGGAAAGTGTTTGAAAGTAATGTAATTTTGCTAGCCTTTACGTATTTATGAAGAAGAGATCAGTTTTTCTATTTTTAACTTCCATCATCGATTACGAACAATAGGATCAGTTTCCCGTGTACATTTTAGTTTTTTGCTAAATTCTAATTAAAACCAGTGGTTGCCAATTCAACTGGGTTTACATTCGCAGGTCTGTTACTATAAGTGCATATAGCCTATGTTATTTTATTAAACCCGCCCAATTTCGCGTTTTCCTACACGTAACTTTTGTAACATAGGAGAGCATAAACTTTTATCTGGTTTGGCATTAGATTAAACCTTATTTCTATACAGTTTAAGATCTTATTAGGGTAAGTGCACTAGGTTTGGCCGTAGTTTCATATTTTGGTCATACCACAGAAAAAAACTATTAAATCACAATTTTCGTGCGTTTCAGGGGTGACATGTTTATGTACCCCGATGAATAAGATTTGAATCAACAATCTTAACACAATTTAGGACCTCAAACTTGTAAAAACGTGCATTATTGTCAAATCATGGCCAACATGGTGCGTTTCCCTTAAGCGTTTTTCGAATAAGAAATGTTGAAACAAGTAGTATTTTTCATCTTTTGAAATATACGGGGTCACTAAATCTATTTATTTTTCACATTTTTGATCCTCAGTAGAGAACAACCTCTTTTGATTTAACGGATCAAAAGCTCCCAATATGCCCCATTCTGCTATGTGTACAAGATTGTTTTGACAAATTAATGAACATATTTCTTCAACTCGTTACTAGGTGGTTTTCAAAAACTGGCAAAAAACAGCAAATTTTAAAGGCAAATGGTCGAAGATTTTACGTTTGCTCCGAATGTGAGTATTCCATTTATTTTACCAAGTTTTTTTCGGTTTGTGTTTTTAGTTTCCCCTTTTAGTGTTTCTTGTAGCTCTTTGTTTATGTTGTTTCTTTCCGTGGCGCACCTGGATTAATACTTTTGTATCTTAATTCTGAGTAAGGTCCAACTGCTGATGTTCATCAAAGTATTATCATCATGTTCATTTCTCGTAAAAGTTCTACATTTCGATTGAATTACTTGTCTATGATAATTGATTGTATGAGAATAAGAAGGCTTGCGCTATCCTTTAAAAAATAAAATTTCGGTATTGGACTCAACATCGAACGGCGTGCGAAGTAGAAAAGAATATTCGTATTCTGCCTGCTTCGTAAAAAATGTTACAAATGTGCTAAACAATTGCACATAATTCATAACGTTGAAAAGAACGGCAATTTAAGATGGAAAGTGCGGCATTTGCAATGAAAACATCTTTATCATCATCTTCCAATTTATTAATAACATCTAAATCATTTTTAGTATCATTAGTTTGTGGTTCTATCCTTGTTCCTGCGTATGCAAAAACAAAATTAAATAAATAACAATATTTTTAAAACGCATAGCATCTGTGTGCAAACGAATAGCAATGAAAGTCGACGTATCTGGCCAATATAGTCACATTTTTAGAAAGGAATAGCTGTCGCGTGTAAATAGCCTCGTGAAAACCGCAATTAGCATCTGTAGTCTGTGTAGTGTAGTTTTGGGCGATTTGAAATCACCGCAATTTTCGCTTTGTTTGGATGGAGCCACTGGCGTCGGTAGTACTTCACGACTTTTTCTTTTCTTTTGGAAAGCTCGTAAACGCTTAAGCCTTAATAGCTTTGGAGTAGCTCTAGCTCCCCCTTATTTGAAGTGATTATCTGTATAGTCATTTCACAAGTGACGTGACAATTTGATTTGGTATTATAATAGGCGACATGTAAATCAAATAGATTCTCGCTTTACCCAATTTAATCCTCAGAATAGCGACGCGTCATATGCCGCGCTAAAAAAAACTTGAATACATTTTTGGGCCAGCGTAAAGCTCAAGTGAGAACATGTGAAGCGATTAATAAGATACCATTGCTATTATTTTGCACACGTGTATGTATTTCTTTTAAATGCTTATTATATCAGGGGCTCAGTGGTTGAAAGACCTATATCCTTTATGATTAATTAGAAAAAGATAGCATGTCTGAAGTTTCATTTCATCATTTGATTTCTAGCAGGAGGTTATTTTTGGCAGAACTAACTATAAATTGATTGAAGAAAACGATGACACGAGTGTCACACACGAATCATTCACGGTGACATGAGTCCTGAACAGCAATGGAGTCTCACTTTACCATAGCCGTGATCATGACATTAGTTTTTGTGAAATTGGTAGATTCTTTCACTGAGCCCTTTATATATCTTGCCATTATTAGATAATCAGCAATTGTAAAATGCCACTAATCGACACATAAATAATCATCAGTTATTGTACTGCAATGACATAAAAAGGAAGGTTACGCAGAATTATACAATATACACGCTGTAATCCGATTGATCGAATAATATCTGCGTCACCTCATCGCCAAGCACACGGTATACTGCGCTCTTGGATAACGAATTTAGACAAACCAGTTTTTTGTATAGGTACAAATTTAGTAAAATAGTTTTTTTTTCGTTGATAGATCTGAAGCAACGTAACACTGGAATAATCGGTTATGATAATTTGATTTCACGCATTTTACACTTTTTGTAGTAACAGCACGAGTGTTGCGAAAGACAAATGAGCAAAAACTAGCCTAATTTCAATAAATGAAAACACAAATGCATAAGGAGCTAGTTTTGATTCGTTTCCGTTAAGTGCAGTACATCGTGATACAAGAAACGACTTATCTTTTTATGTATATGTTTTCCATTAAAAACGATCATTTGTACCAATTACTGTTTCACTGAAAATAACGAAACCAATAGTTGAAAATTGGTGAAAATTCCACATAATCATGAAAATCACTCAATAACTGATTGTCATGGCACTTTGTGCAGCCGCAAGCCTAGACCAACTATGACGACCACCACTACGAGTTATACAACTACTAGCATTGACGAACAGACCTCTGTAGTAGGAAAAGAAGTACAGCCATAGCAGAAGGATATTTTGCCAGAATAAGGACTCGTGATCATCGCCAGACTCAACACCCACAGCTTATAAAGACGGATACATCAGGCGTTGGATCATGTTGAATACTATTATAAGTTTATGTGGAAGTTACCTTTTTATAACATCCATAAGATTTATATCAGTATTATTTTTGTCCTAAGGATGATGACGCATATATTCTCAAACGATAAAATAGTCTTCATCACTTCGAATGACCCAGATTGCAGCAGCAAAAGTGGAAGCAACAGTGTTTCTAGTTATGTATTTTGATTACATTCGCTTCCGAAATCTGTTACTTTCTCTTCGGCTGCAAGCATTCGTATGAAGACAACAACTAGATCCAACTGCAAAAAACGTTATAAAAAAGAAGAAAGAAATGAAGAAATGATTGGCGGAATTGGAAAGTAAATTTGAAATTTGCATTGAACACGATTCACTTTTCTAAACAACCAACAATGAACACACACACACACACACACACCACACACACACACACACACACACACACACACACACACACACACACACACACACACATACACACACACACATACATGCACACATACACACATACACACACACACACACACACACACACACACCCACACACACACACACACCCACACACACACAAACACGCACACACACACACACACACACACACACACACACACACACACACACAACCACAACTTCTAACACCTTAAAAGTAAGACTTAAACGATGTAGCGCAACATTAAAGTAGACATCGATGATGCAAGAACAGTGACAAGGGGATAATAAATAAAAACCCTAAAATATTGCAGCCAACAACAAGAAAAATACTTGCATACGGTAAAATCCTGGTGTAATAAAATATCTTAAATCAAAATATGAATTTCATTGTTTACTGTCGTTCCAATATCACATCATCCTTATTTTATTTCACAGTTAGTATTCGATCGATCGATATCAAAGGCAACGGTGGTGTAGTGGTAAGCGTCATTGCCTCTCAACCCTGCAGGCCTGTGTTCAATCCCAGTCGGCGCCACCGGGATGTTCTGAGGCGTAACATCTCTGATCACGCCGGGGAAGTAAAGCCGTTGGTCCCTGGTTCATGATTTGATGGGTCGATAGGTGGTAGGGTCCAGGTGTGGGAGCTGTGCCTCCCTGGCGTTAGTAGCATCGGTGCTCAGCACGGAAAACAAGATCGACGCAAAGCACACTAAGGGAAAAAAAATCGATTGATAGGGGCTATGTGATTGATTTATATAAACCTAGACGCTGCAATTCACTTGGTTCTATCTCTTTCTTGGCCGAACTAGGAATTCTTTTCCGGTGCAATCGGTCCTGAGCTCATCGTTTTTAGTCGCCATGGAAGTTAGGTGACTATATCTGTACTCTTTTACTGTAAAATGTCAACGTGTGCGAGATTTACCCCTGCGTCGACTAGGTACCTCTTCCGCGGGTACGCTGCTGAATATCATCCTCGCTTGTAGCTCTTAGTACAGGGTGACCGGTAGCTTATGGTCAATACGAAACAGAGTGATAGAGGACCTCAAACCATGCAAAAAATTGTTCTACATTATACTTCAATCCTGCTTATAATGGAGGTATTTAGGTTTTCATGTTTGTGATCGCCCTACCTTATTTATTTATGTGTCAACATCAACAGACTCAATGTAGCCTAGAGATGAACTAGCCTTCGGATAAAAATCACTATAATAAAGTTTAAAAAAAATCTCAATGTACCCCCAATGATGGTTTATCCGATTAACGACCAGTGATCTATTTATAGATCAGAAGCCTCTAACGCATAGTAATTACATTTTTGATTACTGTCGAGAAATTTAATCACAAAAGTTATACATATCTAGATACTAAGAAACAAAACACATATGATCAGAAGGACACGTGTGTATGAACAAAATCTATGGCAACCGGTGGGTTGAACCCTTAAATCCCATTCAGTACACGGATGCATTGCCAATTATACTACGGGTACCGCTTGACGATAAACGAGCATTTGACAATGACATGTAGCATTAAAATCAGTTCGTTCAGTAGCATTAAAATCAGATGCTGGGTACAGGAGGGTCCACCAGGGCACCCGATTGAAGCGAAATTGATGGGGAAAGTGGAAATGCCAACTCTTGGTATATCACAAAACAACATTGAGATACGTGCATTCTGGTTATTTGGTGGATGGATTGTACGCCATTCTTAACTAGTAGTCGGTCAGGCCTAAAATTCTCATAAAATAAGCTCGAAAAATAATAGTTCAACAAACAATGCCTTCCATTCATTTTGACTAAAAAAATGTTTTAGGAAATTATGGAATAATAAGATATTATGATGGTATTTTGCATGTGTAAGGAACAAGAAAAGATTTTAAAGTTTGTGTTTGTGGGTGCCCTTCAATAAATATGAAATTAACTATTAATCTTGTTGACCATAAACAATAAAGTAAACAAATTACTTTAATATTTAAGATACATGCTTTAAAAACCGGTGCCGGTGGTGTATTGGTAAGCTATTAATCTCTGATCACGTCTTCCTGCGCACGCAACTGAAAAGAAAACCGAAAAGTATTTTTTGATGATTAATAAATGTAAATTTGCTAGCCTAGCTAGAGAGGTGTCTTTTTCTCAATTTCGAAATCAAAGCGAGGTGTCAATAATAATTAGTTTTTATGATGTTAAAATGCATCCAAAACGTCAAAATTACATAACGGAATAATTGATCAGATTGTGGTGGCGCTAATTAATCAGTCACCCTATCATCTGGCTACCCTGTGAGGGAGCTGTCAGTTGCGAACTGAATCAAAAAGTGTAAACCACGTGAAGAGGAATAAAAGTTGGATTTTATTGATTAATTCCGTCGCGTTATTACTTTCTCGTCACTTCCGTCCCACATTTGGTGACCCCGACGTGATTGAAACGGGTTCCGGTCGAAAAACGCCGCAGTTGATTCGAATATCGGGAAAATACGCATTTCTCCGCGGTACGCAAACAAGATGGCGAACCCAGCTCCAGCACAGCAGAATATCGCAGCAGTGGCGGTTAAGTTGCCAGAGTTCTGGAAGAACGATCCGCACATGTGGTTCGCGCAGGCGGAGGCCCAGTTCTGTCTGGCACAGGTGACGAGAGATGAGACAAAATTTTGGCACATCGTCGCCAAAATCGACCAGTCCGTGATATGTCACGTATCGGACTTGGTTTCCAACCCTCCGGCCGAGAATAAATATGGAGCAGTAAAAGAACGATTGATCGCCCGTTTCGCTCTTTCGCCACAGGCGCGACTCGAACAATTGCTTGGCTCCTGCGACTTGGGTGACCTTCGACCCACGCATCTACTAGCCAAGATGCAGGAGAGCTCCACGGGATTGAATGTCGACGATGCATTGATGAAGATGCTGTTCCTTCAAAGGTTGCCGCCAAGTGTCCGAGCAGTTCTGAGCATAAGTGATGGAAGTTTGCAGAAATTGGCTGAGATGGCTGACAAAATGATCGATTCATCTCCGGCCACCGCCGCAGCTGTTCATGTTCCGGCTTCATCCACTGGACAAAATGCTGATTACGCCAGTTTGAAGGAGAAAATAGAAGTTCTGACAGCTGAGATTCGACGCTTGAAAACTGAGCCAACACGAAATCGTAGCAGATCTTCATCGAAACCGAGATCCCGTGGTGACGACATTTGCTGGTACCATCGGAAGTACGGAAATCGAGCGGATCGTTGCAGAGAGCCATGCGCATTCGGCCAGCAAAAAAACTAGTCGGTTGCCCATCTGAAACGGCGCAGGTGGGTACTGGTTTCGAAAGCCGCCGACTCGTAATTTTCGACAAAACAAGTCAGCTTCGCTTCCTTATTGATACCGGCTCGGACGTGTCTATCATTCCAGCGACACGGCGCGAAAAAGCAGGAGGAACTGTTCCATTTTCCTTACATGCAGCAAATGGAACAAGGATACGTACGTATGGGAGTAAATTTATTTCTGTGGATCTTGGGCTGCGACGATGCTTCAAGTGGCGCTTTCTTGTGGCGGATGTGAGCGTCGCCATAATCGGCGCGGATTTGCTAGCACATTTTGGATTGCTGGTGAATCTGAAAAGCCGGCACTTGATTGACGAAACAACAAAACTACGAACAACTGGCTGTTTATCGGAAGTGCCTCTACATGGAATAACTGCAATAGATCTCCATCACCCGTTTCGAGACATGCTTGCGTCGTATCGAGAGATATTAGTTCCACCATCTGTTCAACAGGAAGTAAAGCACGATGTCACACATCATATTGTTACGCGCGGACCACCGGTGGCTTCGAAGCCACGTCGTATGCACCCGGAGAAACTTCAAGCAGCAAGAGACGAGTTCCAAACGATGTGCGAAATGGGCATTTGTCGGCCTTCGAGCAGTAGCTGGGCAAGCCCCCTTCACTGTGTTCCCAAGAAAAATGGTGAGTGGAGGTTCGTGGGCGACTATCGCCGCCTGAACAAAGCTACTGTCCCTGATCGGTACCCAGTACCTCACGTCCACGACCTTGTCAACAGATTCCAAGGTAAGACCATTTTCACTACATTGGATCTAGTTAGAGCGTACTACAACATTCCTGTCGAAATCGCAGACATTCCGAAAACAGCCGTCATCACGCCTTTCGGTCTGTATGAGTTTATGCGCATGCCCTTTGGCCTCTGCAATGCAAGTCAGACTTTTCAGCGCTTTATGAACAAGCTTTTCGGAGATTTGGACTTCGTGATAGTTTTTATCGACGACATCTGCATAGCGTCAGTGAACGCGGCGGAGCATATGGAACACGTCAAATTAGTCCTTGAACGTCTCAAAGCAAATGGTCTAGTGATCAATGCTGAAAAGTGCGTTTTTTCACAACCGCAAGTAGAGTTTCTTGGGTATACAATTGACAAGGATGGAATACGTCCAATTACATCTCGAGTTCGTGCTGTCCTGGAATACAAAATACCAACAATGGTGAAAGATTTGCGTCGTTTTCTGGCATTGATTAACGTCTACAAACGATTCGTACCTCACGCTGTGGAAATTCAGGAACGATTACGAAAGCTTATTCCTGACAATCGAAAAAACGATAGCAGAAAAATTTCATGGGACGAAGAAGCATCTCGTTGTTTCGAACGTTGTAAGCAGTCACTAGCTGAGGCAACATTGCTTCACTATCCTGACGCCTCAAAGCCTCTTGGACTTATGGTAGACGCGTCTAACTGCGCAGCGGGTGCCGTTTTGCAGCAATTCGATAGTGGAAGCTGGAAACCCATCGGATTCTTTTCTCAAAAATTTTCTTCGAGCCAACAGAAGTACTCAACCTTCGGAAGAGAACTTACAGCTGCAAAAGAAGCGGTGAAATACTTTCGACATCTTGTCGAAGGGCGACAATTCACAATTTTCACTGACCACTTTCCACTCACTTATGCCTTAACCACGAATCCGAGCAGTCGGCTTCCCCACGAAGAACGGTATCTGGCATTTATAGCAGAATTCACGAGTGATATTCGCCACATAAGTGGAAAGGATAATATCGTTGCAGACGCTCTTTCAAGAGTTGATGCTGTAACAGCCGGGATTGATTTTGATGTGATCGCCAAGGACCAACAAAATGATCAGCAACTGAAGAAACTTTTGTCGTCCAAAGATACTTCCTTGAAGCTCGAATCTCGGACATTCCCTCATTTGCGTTCACCGTTAATTGTTGATGTATCCACTAACAACAATATTCGTCCTTACGTTCCAGAGAACCACCGGGCCAGCATAATGTCACAACTTCATGGGTTAGCTCATCCCGGTGCACGTGCTACAAGGCGATTGATCGTAGATCGGTTTGTTTGGCCCTGCATGAATAAGGATATCTGTCAATTTGTCAGGACATGCCAGCAGTGTCAACGTTCAAAGATAACTAGACATACCGTAGCACCATTCTCAAGCTTCGACATACCTAAGGCACGCTTCCGGAACATCCACATAGACCTCGTTGGACCACTTACGCCTTCTTGTGGACATCGTTACTTGCTGACGATCATTGATCGTTTTTCACGATGGGCTGAAGCAATTCCACTGAGCGAAATGACTGCGCCAACCGTCGCCAAGGCTTTATACGCGGGTTGGATATCTCGTTTTGGGACTCCAGAGACAATCACATCCGACCAAGGGCGGCAGTTTGAGTCGGAGGTATTCAAGGAACTCACGCGTTTGCTTGGCGTACACCATATTCACACCACTGCATATCATCCGCAGTCAAACGGAATCATCGAACGATTTCACCGTACACTAAAAGCATCTCTTATGTGTGCAGGTGGGCGTGATTGGCACGACCGCCTTCCTTTGGTTCTGCTAGGACTTCGATCGGCTTATCGAGAGGACTTAAAGTGTTCATCTGCAGAACTAGTATATGGTCAAGCACTCAGGATTCCGGGAGAATTTTATGATCCTCCTACAGCAAACGTCGATCGTACTGAACTATCCAGTTTTCTGCACAAAACATTCAGCGAACTAAATGCGCCTACTCCGACTCACCATGCAAAGGAAAGGCCGTTTGTGCATCAAAAATTGAAGGATTGCAGTCATGTCTTCATTCGGGTGGACTCAGTCAAGAAACCGTTCCAGCAACCTTACGAGGGACCCTACCAGGTTTTAAAAAAAACTGACAAATTTTTTGAAATCTCAATTGGAGGAAAACAGCGCACCATATCAATCGACCGTATTAAACCTGCTTTCTTATGTAATAGCAGCTTCTCCAATCACCCCCAGGACGATAAGAAAACTGTAGTTACACAATCAGGACACAGGGTTCGTTTCCTAGTGTAACTGGAGGGGCATATGTGGTGGCGCTAATTAATCAGTCACCCTATCATCTGGCTACCCTGTGAGGGAGCTGTCAGTTGCGAACTGAATCAAAAAGTGTAAACCACGTGAAGAGGAATAAAAGTTGGATTTTATTGATTAATTCCGTCGCGTTATTACTTTCTCGTCACTTCCGTCCCACAAGATCATTATTCAGCAAGGAAAGTGAAATTTCCTCGAAATAGAGACCAAAGTTAAATAAAATAATTAAGAAGAAGATAAGTATACATAGGAACTTTCTATTCTTATTACGAAGATTTGCTGCACCAGATTGTATTGCCGGTTTGTGTGATTGATTCATCATTTGGAAGAAATCGGTGATGGTTGCTTAGTTGATAGTGAAGGAACATTACGTTCTACTTACCTGTACCTCTGAATTCAATTCGGTGCTTAGATGCGTACAAGTTATTTCTGTTTATTTGACAACAACATATTCTTTCGATAATATCGAGAACAACATGTCTGCGACTGGTTTAGCGTAATCCACTTTCCGGTACCGTATAAACGTACGGGAAAGGGCTCTTATGAATTTTACAGCGATTGAGCCACTTCGATAAAAATTTCCTGTTTACCAACAATGGTTCCGAGAGAGCGCACCATATAGAACAGCAAGAGCAACTTTAGGTAGCTTCTATAGTTTTCGCCCACTTGTGTCGATAATAAAGACATCTACCATATGCTCAACTATCATCTGATTACTACTATCCGATTATCCTGCAAGTGCATTAAGAAGTTCGGATATAAATTCGAGTCTCTCAACAGTTTTGAGATTTAGTCGCAAACTTTATCTTGACTGATCAAGATCGAAAGAAGGTTCTTTTCAGAAAGCAAGGCAAAACATAAACATAAGTTTCATTGCAATCATTTGAAAGTTAGACTACCTACAATATGAAACTGCATCAAAATATAGTAGTGTGGTTTTGTGTATCGGTTGTATTTGCTGAAGAATTGCGTGAGTTTAATAAGTGGTCAAGTTTATTTTTTAAACATTAATTCGTCACTAAAGCCAAGTTTATTAGTTTTTAAGATTAGTAAAATTGATGCGTGTCTACTCTGTGATTTTTTTTTTGTCTGTCCGGAGAAGCCAGCTCTGCATAAGTTCTGAACACAATTCTTTTTCCTACATTTTTACAACCTTTGTTCTTCTTCATGAACATCAAAGCTTCACACACTTAATCACGGCTTCCCTGTTCGGTATTTTTTTTTACAGTTTTCGAATCACAAAAAAATACCGAACATTCAGCTACTTTCAATAAAACTGCTGATGTTCAGTAAGTTTTGCGATAAACCACTGAATACGGTAATAGCAAGTACTGAATTTTCCGTAAAATAACAGCTTTACGGTGAATGACTAAGTTTCAGTAAAATAGAGTACCGAGTTTACAGTATCTGCTTGCGTCAACCTCCTCCATTTCACATCGCGTTCTTACCTCGAACTCTTACTCTCTACGTGATAATATAAAATCTTTGTGAAAATAAGTGAAACATCTGGAAGCCAACGCAAGAGTGCAGAAACTGACACGGAATTGGGCATTGCATCGAGTTCCAGATGTTTCACTGATTTTGAAGCTGAACAATTGGGTTCTTTAATTTTGAAAAATATATCGGTTTTTATATAGGGGAATTTACGTATTCTCGTCAATCTAAGCAGCGTCTGCACTTCTACTAGCATTTTCTCAGCGTCACGCACATAGGTATATGATGTGTCTGTTTGTTTACATTCATCTGCTGCTTGCTTCTCTATCCATTCCAATCGACAGAATTTTTCAAAACGTTTTGAAAGCGTTTTTACAACGCTCCAAACTTCTCAGGTGAGTGTGACTATTGTCGGCAGTCTCTTTTTCTTCGGCAACCTTCCCATTAGAACTGCGTGTTAACCAGCTGTTCTATTATCGGCAACTCGAAATCAACCTCATTTTGTAGTGCGTATGCTTTATTTGAAGAAAAATGTAGCATTACTGGATTGCTCGATCGTTCAAATATAATCAGATTGAAGCTGAAAGGCTAAACAATCGTTTGGACACATTCAGGGAAGTGCGTTGATGGGAAAACATAGTGAAATTAACGTTCAAATTTTGGTTGCCGAAAACAGTCAATGGGTGCCGAAGCCAACATTTACCCTATCACCTGAAAGAACTTCGTTTTCAGCGATATTTTTTTCGAACCCAGACACTTTCATCTCGATTTTTAAATCAAGATTTAAAGCAAAATAATAACTTCACTGTTAACGGCGCCGGTGGTGTAGTGGTAAGCGTGATAACCTCTCACCCCAGCAGGCCTGGGTTCAATACCAGTCGGCGCCGCCGGGATGTTCTGAGGCATAACATCTCTGATCACGCCTTTCTTCGGATGGGAAGTAAAGCCGTTGGTCCCCGATTCATGAGTTGATGGGTCGATAGGTAGGGTCCAGGTGTGGGAGCTGCCTTCCTGGCACGTCGGTAGCATTGGTGCTCAGCACGGAAAACAAGATCGACGGAAAAAACAAACCAAAGGAAAAAAAAATAACTTCACTGTTTGACACTAAATTGACAAACTGACAACTGAACTTGGGTTCTATTTTTAATGCAGAATACGAATATTCATTTACCTCAATACCCTTAAAGAACCCAATTCACTAACATTGCCTGTTGTTGAGCTCCAGACATGGACTCGCAACCCGGCACACGAAGAGAGCCACCAACCGGCTGAACCACCAAGAAGCGCTGAACAAAAATCGTTGAAAAGTAGAAACATTTTAATCCTACCCATCGTATGAAACCAAAAACAAAAATCATTACTACCAGTAAATAAACTTTTTTACTGACTTATTCATCAAAATACTGAAATAAAAACCCTGAAAAACTTAGCAAAAACAAATGTAAACAAATAAATTACTGAAAACAAAGTAATTTCTTTACTGACTTAGGCTGTGAACCATTTGCCAAGTTAAATTTAACTCGTGGTTAAAAGTGACATTTCGAAAGTTATTTTCTATGTTCGAAAATCCTCGTGCTGTCGATCGACCGGTATTCAACCCACGGTTGTCAAAATTTAACTTCTTGTCTGTCAGAAATAACAAAGCTCGGATAGCAGGGTTCATCGATAACTTTCCATCTGTCAAATTTTAACTAAAAGTTAAAATAATCCACCAAATGGTTCAGAGCCTTAAACGGCAATTTTTTGACAGTTCAGTTCAGTTCAGATTTACGGAGTATAAATTAAAATTTACTTGTACATTAAATTAAAACGTTGATTGCTGAAAACTCAGCTGTTTGAAAACCCAGTAAACTTTTGCCAACTTCGGTTATCTAAACTCTGTGTGTAAAATTTTACCAACTTCGGTTATCTACACTCTCTCCCTTTTTATGGCACAGACCTGATGGTCCATATTAGAAATCTACACTCTGTGTGCACCATCGGAACGCAATATGACGGCCAAGGAGGTAGGGTAGAGCACTACTTCGTCGTAATCGCCCATTTCCGTTCTATCGATCAGAAAAGATCAATAATATCAATGATTTCACCGTGCACAAATCAATAATAGGTTTGTTCCAATGCGTTAGTTCATTAGCTACAACATAAATCCTTTTTTTTTTTTTTTTTTTTCCTGTGTTCGGGACATAATACCACCGCGACCATAACTTTGATCTATTGTGGTGTATCTCTTTTGATTTTGCCGTAACGCAATGGCAAGATGCTATTTATATGAGCAACCACCACTACTGTTGTTGGCAATTATCCCAAACAGGTAATGCATTCCTTATGAAATGTATAACTTGATTGGGAGAAGCAGCCCAGATTTCCCAGGGTTCCATAAGCCCCTTATCTAGATATATACGTCGTTTGTGAAATAGTGCAACGCAGTCACACAGCAAATGTTTAGAGCTCTCACTCTCTAGTTTACAAAAACGGCATCTGTCTTCATCAACTTTTCCGATAAGTTTAAGGTGATATTTACTAGGACAGTGTCCTGTAATCAAACCAGTATATGTACTCAAATCGTGTTTCGATAAGGTCAGCAGTTTTTGTGTGTGCAAAGCGTTGGGCTCTATGAAACGTTTTGATTGCCGGGCATATAAGGTATTATTCCAGTTGCACTGTACCTTTATTCTTTCCCAGTTATTGAACTCCATTTTAAGAGCACAAAAAGATAATCCTAAAAATGGTTCAGGTCCAATAAATTGCATTGATGATCCCACTTTAGCCAATTGATTAGCTTTTTCGTTCCCTTCGATTCCGCAATGACAAGGAAGCCAGTATAGGTTAACCTTATTATAGTAGGACAAATGCTGCAGTAGCTTAGCTTATATTTCAGCTTGAAATACTGTTGGCCATTTTCCCATCGGCACCGATAGGCTGATCCCAGGACCACTTATTCCAGCTGTTGGCTCGACTGCCAACGTGATGTTTGACTTGAATCTAAAACGGCTGCTCGTTGGGCCTTGCCAACAGATGACGACAAATTCCAGCTGCACCAGCTGCGAGCCGACATCGCTTACTCGGAATCGGTAGTTCTTAAAAGAACACCGCGAAAGTAAAACTCTTTTTAGAGCAGCGACGGCAACAAGCAACGGTGGGAACAGCAACTCTCCATTTCGGAAGTAGAGGGAACAGGAACTCCACTGAGCAGGACCACCGACAAAACTAGGACGGTAACAGGGACCCCTTGCATCGATATCGAATCGACGGGAAAACTGGAATTTTCTTTCTTGGATAGGATAACTTCAGCTTCTTCACTTTATATCTATATTGCTTGGCAATTCGGAAACGACTGACAATGTGAATGCGTGATTCGCTTGGTTTTATACTTTTTTGAATCAAAGAGAAATTAAATGACGATGATGATTGGTCTAACAATCTACTACGCAAAACGGAATGATCGTGTACAATGTCATAAAAGCTAGATTCTTATTGGATGTTTACACTTATTTCTGTTCTTATTGCTAGTGTTAGTAAGGGAAGCCGTTTGCCCGCGGCGTTCTCGGGGTTAGTAAAACAAAATGCAAGGAAGGGAAAAAAGGATAGGGAAATATTTCTGCTGTGCTGATTTCTGCGGCCAACATCGGAAACGTGGAGTGGTTAGCGGTGGCGGTGTAATCGATACACGGCAGTGGTACCAATCTATTCGCTGTTGCGAACATCCTCCCCGGCGCAAAAAGATGGGTTGCCAGAAGTCGTAGATTGATCAGCGATGTGTTGTTTATCTAACGGTAAAACAGATATTTTTGTTATTGAGCGCCGAAAACTTGAATCTCCTACCTTAACGTCAACAACACGCACCAAACCGTCTTCCCCAGGATATGTGTGGACTATTTTTCCCAACTTCCACTGCTGTGGTGGCAGATTTTTCTCTTCAACCAAAACGACGGTGCCGGGGGCGACATTCTCTAGACGAATCCGATTTTTCCCTCTAGGCTGTAAGTTTACGAGATAGTCATGAGCCCATGACTTCAAAAAATGTTCCCTCATCTGTTGTAGGTGTTGCCACCTTGACAAACGATTTTCGTTCAAACCTTCATAAGAAGGCTCAGGGACAGCCTTCCAATGAGGAAATGTGCAGGAGTTATAACTTCACCCTCAGTTGGGTCATCAGAATGCGAAAACAGCGGTCGGGAATTAAGAATGGCCTCAATTTGTGTGAGCAATGTGTAAAACTCCTCAAAAGTCAAAGGTGTTTGCTTCAGAATACGCTTAAGGTGGTATTTCGTACTTTTGACCGCAGCTTCCCACAAACCACCAAATTCCGGAGCTTCTGGGGGAATAAAATGCCAAACAATCTCTTTAGTTCGGCAGAAGGCTTCAATATCGTGGACAGCAATGTGGTCACGGAATAAGAGGAAAAGGTCATGTAGTTCTGCCTGGGCACCCCGGAAATTGCTACCATTATCCGAGTGTAGCTCTCGAATCAAACCTCTTCGACTTACAAACCGCTGCAGAGCACCAATAAAGGCAACAGACGTCATATCAGACACGAGTTCGAGATGGATAGATTTTGTCACCAAACAAACAAACACCGCTATATATGCCTTAACGAGAGTCGGTTTTCGGGATCCTTGTTTGATCAGAAACGGTCCTGCATAATCTACCCCGGAAACTTCAAAAGGAGCGGCAGGCGTTACGCGGCTTTCTGGCAAACTACCCATATACTGGGCAGTTCCTCTAGGCTTCACACGGAAGCATCGAACACATCGTCGTGTTATCTTTCGTACTGCAGATCGGGCACCGAGTAACCAGAAGCGTTGGCGTAGCGTGGACAAAAGACCAGATGGTCCCACATGAAGGTGTTCTACATGATATGCTTGAATAATGAGATCGGTCAAAGGATGATTAGGCAAAATATACTGATGTTTCGTATAGAAAGGGACACGAGAATGTTGGATCCGACCTCCTACGCGTAGAACACCATCCTTCAGAAAGGGTCCTAGCATACCAATCCTTCGACAGGGTTCCTGATCCTCAACTCTCTGAATTTCATCAAGAAGTGTTTCATGCTGGATGACCTTTACGATTGTGTGAAGTGCAGATCTTAGTTCTTGGATGGTAGGTAGAGGTTCCTTAACACGAGCTTCAACTTCTTTTGTTCGACAATTGGTAATGAATCGTTGTACATAGGCAAGCACCCGTTGCAATTTGCGAAAGAAGCTAAATCTCTTGAAAACGGGTAGGTCATCTGAATTCAACACGATCATTACAACGAGTGGAGTGGGTTTTACGTCCGGAAGTTGATTTTCTGGAACTTCCTCAATATCGGGTTGATGATGAAACGGATCTAAGAAACTCTGGGCCATTCCACCAAAATGAGTTTGACTTCAACGAATCAGGCAATTGACCACGAGAGATAACATCTGCGGGGTTTTCCCTCGATCGAACATAGTTCCACTGCTTGTGATTATTGTCATTGGTGATTTCTGCAACCCGATTGCGGACAAATGGTTGCAACATTGAGGGAGGCTTTCGAAGCCATGCGATGACGATTTGACTATGTGACTAGAGAAATATTGACGAAAATTCAACTTGCATCGCGGGAACAGTTCTTTTGACTAACTTGGAAAGGAGTAAGGCAGCACAGAGTTCTTTGCGTGGAATTGTCAATTCCTGAAGCGGAGCTATTCTAGATTTGCTGCATAACAGCCTTACTGAGACTGAACCATTAGCTTGGATACAACGAACATAAAGACAGGCACCGTAAGCCATACCAGAAGCATCTGCAAACCCATGCAGTTCGACGTACTCGTATTGAGGTACCATCACATGTCTCGGAATATGAATATCCTTGACTTGTATCAATGAGGAACGAAATTTTACCCAGGATTGCAAAATGTCTCCGTCGAGAGGTGTGTCCCACCCAATCTTCAGACTCCAAGTTGTCTGCATCAGATGCTTTGCAAGTACGATAACGGGTGAAACGAGGCCGATTGGATCAAACAGCTTTGCGATTTCTGAGAACATCTCAGTGCTAACATTTGAAAACGGCACAAAAGCCATTTGTAAACAAATGGTTTGTGGGCCCTTTACTCACTACTTGAAGTACACCCACGCGACACAACAGCAACATCGGGTAGGGGAAATTTTCCCCTTCCTGACGATGCTGTTGGTTTGCGTGGGCGTTCTTCGGGTAGCGAGTAAAGGGCCCACAAACCATTTGTTTACAAATGGCTTTTGCGCCGTTTTCAAATGTTAGCACTGATCTTTCGTTTGGTGACAGGTGTTGCATCTGACAGATTCGGATGGATTGAGAAAAGAAATTCATCATCGTGCGGATTCCAGAGAAGACCAAGGGTTTTGATTACTTCGTTGGCTGACATTTCATTCAGCTGGACTAAAGTTTCACGTTCGGACTCGGGAACTCCTTCCAAAATATCCGGATGGTTGGCACACCATTTGTGCACTGGAAATCCAACCCTTTTCAGCATTTCCTGAATTTGCTGCCGACATTCGACTGCCCTTTGAATACTGTCTGTACCGGAAAGAATGTCATCAACATAGCAGTCTTCCCGGATAGCATGTGCTGCCAAAGGGAACTCATCTCCTTCATCAACACAAAGCTGAAGCAAAGTTCTGGTAGCAAGAAATGGAGCACAGGAAGTGCCGTATGTTACAGTAAGTAACTCCAAAACTCTGAGAGCGTCCGAAGGCTTCGAACGCCAGAAAATTCGAAGGAAAGCCGCCTGGAGGGGGTCAACAAAAACCTGTCTGAACATTTTGGCAATGTCAGCAGTGAACACGTACGTGTGCTTACGGAATCTTAAAATCACAGTCTCAAGGCTGCTTTGGACAACTGCTCCGACCTGCAAAACATCATTTAGGGAGGTTCCAGAAGGAGGTTTCGCTGACGCGTCGAAAACAACTCTGAGTTTGGTAGTAGAACTCGACGGTCTGATAACAGCATGGTGCGGAATGTAATATTTAATCATACCAGGGGGATCATTGGACTCTCGAACCTCTCTGCAATGACCTAGTGACTCATATTCTTTAATGAAGTCAGAATACTGTGCATGTAGCTCCTGATCTCTGAGAAGACGTCTTTCAAGGAAGAAGAAACGACGCAGAGCCAAAGAGCGGTTGTCGTTCAGTTGAGATAAATTATCTCGGAATGGTAGCTTTACGACATATCTACCGGATGAATCACGACGATGAGTTTGAAGAAAGATTTTTTCACATTCTTCTTCTTCTACAGTGCGCTGAGAAGTGTTATTTACCTCCTCGATTTCCCAAAACCGTTTGACCATTTCATTAAGGGACTCAATAGAAACTGCGTTAACTTGTTGTGGACTCACAAACGCAACTGATTCATCCCGAATCTCACCTGAGACCACCCAACCCAGTTCGGTTTCTCGCAATTCTGGAAGACCGTCACCAAGTACTAGATGACCGGTTCGCAGAAGACTGAAGAAGTGATTCATTCCAATTAACAAATCAACATCGGAAGGTACATAGAACTGGGGGTCGGCCAGTTGAAATCCGGAAGGAATATTCCACTGTGAGATATCAACTTTCCTGCACGGAAGAGCATTGGTTATCTTTGAAGCTACCAGACACTTGAGAGAAACTTTGAAGTCACTGTAGAGGGACTGAAGGTTCACGGTTACGAGACGGTTAGACTTACTTCGAACATTACTGACTCCAACAATGTCAACATTCACTGGAGTGCCCTCGATACCCAACCTTTGATACATTGAAGCAGACATCAGATTCGTCTGGGCCCCGCAGTCGAGAAAAGCACGACATGGCACTGGTTGGTTATTTTTATTCACCAAATTCACCACAGCAGTGAGAAGCAAAACATTTGGTACCGTAGCAGTCAGAGAACAAGAAGACGAGACGAGTGTTGTGGATTCAGCAGAACGCTCGCTTTGGGATTGTGTAACAACTGGAAGAGAAGCGGGCCCATTATCACCCTTACTCTGATTGGACGAATTACCTGAAGGGACACTACTGTCGGTTTTGCTTGCATCATCATGCAAAAGGGAATGGTGGCGCTTGTTGCACTTACTACAACTTTTCTTCGACAAACAGTTCATGGACCGATGTCCACGACGCAGACAATTGAAACATAGGTGGGCTTCTCTTACCTTGGCAGCTCGATCAGCCACTGATAACTTTGAGAAGTCGGGACATTGATAGTTGAAATGGCCCTTGCCACACAACTGACATGGTTCGTTGTTAGTACTGGATGTTGACGCATGAACCTTAACGCTGGTAGGCTTAACATATTGTTGGGATGGTTTCATTGGGTGCGCTTTCACGGTTGTATGAGTATCGGCTTCACAGCGTTCAAGGATACGGCACTGTTCCTTCAGAAAGGTCAGTGTCTTATTGAGATTCGGCAACTCATCATGAGAAAGGGATCGTTCCCCTGTTTACGAGTGGCACCATCGAGACAGGATGTCAAAATTTTGTTGATTATTAATCCCGTTGTACCCTCAACTGGTTGTTTCATGAACCTTAAACCCTCAACGTGACGCGTGCACGTATCTACCAGAGCTCGAAGATCCTTATGGGATTCTTTTGACATCTTCTTCATTGTTAAAAGCTCATCAATGTGAGTATCAATGATAATTCTGGGATTTTCATAACGATCAGTAAGAATTTCCCAAGCATGCTTGTAATTGTTGTCAGCAAGAGTTTTTGAATCAAGTATACCAGAGGCTCCACCAACTAGTGCTTTTTCTAGATGATGCTGTTTGATTGCATCGGAATCAGAGCTTCGACCAATTATATCTTCGAACATGGACTTGAAACGGGGCCAATTCTCATAGCGCCCGTCAAAGGTAGGGATTGGAGCTCTGAGCGGTTGTTGCTGCACGATTACATGTGTAATCTAGTTGGTGTATTGGATGTAACAGGGGAAATCTTGGAAACTGACAACATTTCTATCAGAAGCTCCAACCGAATCAAAGATTCGGTGTGAAGCTTGTCAAACTCATTCAGCTTTTCATCCTGATCATTAGTTTTGTTAGGAGGGATGGAACAAAGAACTTCCTTGTGCAAGTTATTGTACTCATTGTAATGAGCTTCGAGCTTCTTCGCATAAACTTTGAGAATGGGTAGACTCACCTGAGTTGGATCGTCTTCGGCTCTTTCCAAGGCACTTGCAATCGCAGTGACCTTGGCCTTTACCTGACCACGTTGGTGGATGAGTGGCTTGATGTCCTCCATGGTCAACTTCACAGGTTTGGTTGGGGTATAATCCACTGGCATCACGAAGGAAGGATGTTGTTACTTCGGAAGAGTAACTCTCGAGGAAAATGATACCAGTTAGGAATACTTCGTACTTTACTGCTTCACAGGAACATCACTTTTTGGATACTGGGAATCCAGCAAACTTCACAACTTGTTCTTTTTGCGTTCTAGCAATTCACTTTGTTCATGTTCATACGTGTTTGTTCATGTTCACGGTTAGGTCAATGGAAGCTATAACAATTCACTTTTTCTTCGGTACACTGTTCTTCTTCTTCCGTATTGACCACCGTGACACGGGAAAACAATTCACTCGTGGACTGTATGTTTCGCACTTTTATCCGGTTCGGAACGGACCACTATGTTGGCTCGACTGCCAACGTGATGTTTGACTTGAATCTAAAACGGCTGCTCTTTGGGCCTTGCCAACAGATGACGACAAATTCCAGCTGCACCAGCTGCGAGCCGACATCGCTTACTCGGAATCGGTAGTTCTTAAAAGAACACCGCGAAAGTAAAACTCTTTTTAGAGCAGCGACGGCAACAAGCAACGGTGGGAACAGCAACTCTCCATTTCGGAAGTAGAGGGAACAGGAACTCCACTGAGCAGGACCACCGACAAAACTAGGACGGTAACAGGGACCCCTTGCATCGATATCGAATCGACGGGAAAACTGGAATTTTCTTTCTTGGATAGGATAACTTCAGCTTCTTCACTTTATATCTATATTGCTTGGCAATTCGGAAACGACTGACAATGTGAATGCGTGATTCGCTTGGTTTTATACTTTTTTGAATCAAAGAGAAATTAAATGACGATGATGATTGGTCTAACAATCTACTACGCAAAACGGAATGATCGTGTACAATGTCATAAAAGCTAGATTCTTATTGGATGTTTGAACTTATTTCTGTTCTTATTGCTAGTGTTAGTAACGGAAGCCGTTTGCCCGCGGCGTTCTCGGGGTTAGTAAAACAAAATGCAAGGAAGGGAAAAAAGGATAGGGAAATATTTCTGCTGTGCTGATTTCTGCGGCCAACATCGGAAACGTGGAGTGGTTAGCGGTGGCGGTGTAATCGATACACGGCAGTGGTACCAATCTATTCGCTGTTGCGAACACCAGTCCCAACCATATTATCTTGTTTCAACCCATTCGTATAGAATACTATTGACCCAGGACGAAAAGATGGCCCTCCTGTATTCCAATCATAACGAGTCACTTCAGGAACTTTGAATTGGTGATTGAAGTTGTTACGCTTTGACATCCAGTCTTCATTCATTAAAATTAGTGGACTTATTTGAAAATCTTTTAAAATGCTCAGATGTCCAATAAGATCTCCATCAAAGAAATTCATGGACCGTTTGAGCCTCAGAGCATTTTTCATTGCATCCATTTGAATAAATTGATGTAAAGGAAGAATATTGAGTAGAGCATCTAATGCCTTCGAAGGAGTACTACGCATTGCTCCAGTAATGGAAAGAGTAGCAAGTCTTTGTAACTTGTTCAATTTAACTTGTGCCGTTTGTTGTCTGGTTTTCGGCCACCAGATTAGTGATGCATAAGTGATTCTGGGTTTAACAATAGCCGAGTAGATCCAATGTATCATCTTCGGCTTTAGACCCCATTTTTTACCAAATGATCTTTTACAGACCCAAAAAGCATTTGTTGTTTTTTTCTATTTGTTGTTTCATATGTCTGTTCCAGCAGAGTTTACTATCTAGGATTACTCCCAAATACTTAACTTCTGACGACAGTGATAATGTAACATCTCCTAGTTTAAGATCAGTGGTAGAGACTCTACGTCTTTTGGTAAAGGGTACAATTGATGTTTTCGTAGTATTTATGTTCAGTCCTTCTTGTGTGCACCATGATAGTGTGAATTTTCATGCTTTTTGCATATTCTATCAAATACAATTTTATCAAATTTTCCGCGAACTATAATAACAATGTCGTCAGCAAATCCGATTACTCCAAATCCTTGATGCTTTAACTTTAAAAGAAGATCATCAACTACCAGAGACCACAGAAGTGGAGAAAGAACTCCTCCTTGAGGACAGCCTTTTACAGCTGTTACTTTTACTAGTGCATCTCCAAGATTAGCTGATATTTCTCTTTTGGATAGCATCTCCACAATCCATTTAATTATGTTTTCATTAAAGCCACGATTTCTCATGGCGTTTATCATTGACGAAAAAGACGCATTGTCAAATGCACCTTCAATATCCAGAAACGCTGCTAATAAAATTTCCTTTGCTGTGAAGGTTTTTTCTATTTTAGTAACTAGCATATGAAGAGCTGTTATGGTGGATTTGCCTGACTGATAGGCGAATTGGGCTCTACATAGTGGGTTACCATGAAGAACATCTGATTTGACATATTCATCTATAAGTTTTTCTATTAACTTCAAAAATATTGATGAAAGACTTATTGGTCTAAATGATTTCGGTGAAGTTTTGTCTTTTTTGTTTGCCTTAGGTATGAACACCACCCGGACTTGCCTCCATATTTTTGGTATGTACCCTAGAAGAAGCTTGATTAAAATAGGAATTATTAAAGTTTTGCACTTTTGGATATGTGCTGGAAAAATTCCATCTACACCTGGGGATTTGAATGGGCTGAAAGAGTCTATTGCCCATTCAATTCTAGAGTCTGTAAATAGAATGTTTGCTAGATTGACAGCCTCCTTGTTGAACACTACTAGTTCACAAGAGTTATTCATTCTAGTAGTACCATTTTGTTCTTCGCATCTTAGAGATGTATCTTGTATGTAGTCAGTAGTAGGACTAGACCCTGGAAAATGAGAATGCATCATCATTTCCAAAGTTTCTGTTGCATTTATAGTAAAAGAGCCATCAGCTTTTTTAAGAGCTCCCAGGCCGTTAGAATGGTCCTTTGAGAGAACTTTATGAAACCTTGCAGTTTCAGAAGTGCTTTCTATGTTTTCACACATGTGTCTCCAGTCTTTTCGCTTGGATCTTCTTATTTCTCTGTTATACTCACTTAGAGCCTCTTTATACTGAGACCAGTTTGCTGTGCATTTGGCAGAATTGAATAGTTTCCTAGCCCTTTTCCTTAGTTTTTCTAATCTATCATTCCAGCATGGCACATTTCTGTTAGTCGTGCGCACCTTTGCAGGACAACTAATATTATAAGCCTGATTTATATTGCTTATTAAGCAATTAGCAGCTTTTTCTAGCTTAGAAATTGAATCAAAATCCTTTAAAATAGGCTTATTTTGACTCTGAAGACTGAAGCTGTATAGCTCTCAATTTTTTTACGAGGATCTGTGTAAGTTTCCTTTAATACATCATTAACCGTGAATTCAAACATAATTTGCATGTGATCAGATAAAGAAATTTCATCCGATACATGCCAATTTACTATACGATCTGAGATTGTTGGACTACAAAGTGTTAGATCCAACATCTCTTCCCTTATTGAATTAATTAATGTTGGCGAATTACCCTTATTACATATATCAATATTTCGCTGAGAAATGAAATCAAAAAGTGACTCACCCCTTTTGTTGATCCCCGAACTACTCCATATCGTATGATAAGCGTTGGCATCACAACCGATGATAAAGGTTTTATTTTGCCTTCTGCAGTATGAGACAAATCTTAGAAAAATCTTCTTTCATTTCTCGCATCTACTTGCATCACGCATCATCTTTTTGCAGGAAATCTTCAAAATCGTGATAAATCTTCTTTCTATCTTACTCAGCATACGCGCAGCTAGCCACAGCAGAACACAATATTTCCTGCATCGTAGATAGAGTCGTCCCCCTCGGTATTGTCATAGATTAACTTACACGATTGTGTAGGCATTCCTAAAATCCTACTGTTATATGTCCAAGGCTCTTGAAGAAGCGCTACGCCCAGTTTGCCTTTGATGAATGTCTTACATAGAATTGCGGAAGCTGCCTTTGCATGATGAAAGTTTTCTTGTATAAATTTGATACTTGTTCCGGTCATTTCTATTTCTGTGAGTTACTATTTTTACCAAAACTGGCATTATTGTCTGAGACATTTATGAGGGGTCGTAGAGTTCTCTGCATCTCTCTTAAGTAAATGTTGGACTAACATACCTTTCCTATCCCTACCAGTTGTAAGGACGTAGTCAGGACAATCCTTAACTGTTGGAGCGGGATATGTCTTTATCTGGGAGATAGTAATTACTTCCTACTTACTATCTGTCCAGTAATAGATATCCGTCTTGCTCTTAATAGTTTTGAATTCGTACCACCTACGATATTGTGCAACTTGTTCGATGCTAATGCTAATGCTAACTGGCATTACTGTCTGCCTTTATTACAAAATCAGGTCATTACCCAGAGGATCCGTGAACTTGAAGCAAGAGGTGGGCAACACAGAATTTCCATTATTTGTTGCTCCACTAGTTCTAGGAGGGCACTGATCAGCGTTGTGCAAACTAAACTCAACATCTGCAGAAGCATTGCAGCTTTCACCGCTAGCTTCTGTTCTTTGTTGGTTAGTATCACGCATCTCAGCGTCCTCAGTATTTACACAGATTGTAGAACTTGAACAGGACTGTTCTGCATTGCCCTTACCCTTATTGTCATCAGGTTTTTCCTCTTTGAGACTTTGTTTATCTCTTGTATCATCTGATTTCGTGGAGGCTTTTTTCCTTATATAGGCAACTCCAAATTTGTAATCCACAGTAAATTTGCAGTCTTCCAGAGTCTTCATAGAAACAGCATCAACAGTGAAGACAAGCTCCACGTGATGCTGTTTGACCGTGTATCTCTTAATAATTCTCCAGGAATCAACCATTAACCCTTCATTTTGACTTTCCACATATGCAAGGATGTCCTCATTTGTGTCCTCAACACTGCGTGGAAAGAAGCCAAGTAGTATTTCAGGCCGAAGAATATCCTTCTCATCGACTGCAATGAGACGAGCTTCTTCCCATGGCTAAATACTGTGAATTGTAGCCTTTAACCACTTGGCGGTGTCGTGATTCTTACAGGCAGCTTCCAAACTTTGGTTTTATTCTTTCCTTCCTTTGTCCAGCTACTTTTGTTAAGATTGCCTTTTGGGTGGCAACTAATTGTTGTGTGGTTAACTCAATGCTTGGATAGCCATCGGGCAGAATTCCAAACCTAACAAAGTTTAATGCCTCACTGTAAGACGGTTTTGGGGAGCCATTGTTACTTGTTGGCTCCTTTATGTTTGACGATTCTCCATTGCCTTGTTGTCTGGCTTTCTCCAGCCGAGACTGAACCGAGGACTTTGCATTTCCTCTATCAGCGTTTAGAGCAATCCTTTTAGGTGGATTGGTATCGCTACAATTGGATTCGCTTAGCTCTGCATTTCTGCGACGCTTGTTTGGATCCGAATACGGTGCTTTGAAAGGCTTCTCAGCCAATACACGAGCATCATCATAGGAATGACCATAAGCTACCAAGTATTTGAGCCTCTTTTTAGCAGCTCCATTCAGACACTTGGCCTTTTTTGGGACTGTAGCCTCAATCGCTGATTCGGTATCAACTTCAGCAGAGTTACCGCTAGCAGCAAGCATAAGAGGAGCATTTACCTCCTTTTCCGTCTGCTTGATTCCAACATTTTCCTCGTTAGATTCAGTAGTAGCAGCTGTCGACAACAGAGTCACATTTATGCCGTCATCATCGTAGATGTCATCGTCATCTCCATGTCCGGAGGAGTTAAGGATCGAAGAGGAACATGAATTTACTTCCTCCAACGAATTATCTCGCAGCTGATCCTCAACTTCCATCAGTTCTCTATTAGTCTCCATCGCAATACGTACTTAAAGCCTATAATAAAGGGAATAAAACAGTTTTTGACACCCTTAGATCTTGGCATAAAGCAATCATGGTTGCTTTATATGTTTATACTAAGCGATCTCAATTATTTAAGTGAGATTCAAAAATGATAAAGATAATACCAAAAAGGTGAGAGGCGAATTGGGTAGATATTTTATTCAGAAACAAAATTATAATATTTCAAGAACTTATTTTCTAACTATATTCAGCGTGACTATATGTCTAGGCGTAGACCATAAAAAAAATAAAAATAAATAAAAATCACTGAAAGCACTACTTTCAGTAATAAATTTTTCTGCCTACTGCATACCATCACATTTCTAAACCAAACAACATTTCAGTGGTGAACAGTCCCCCCTATTCTGCGAGTCACGTGACTCTCTCTCACCGGTGAGGTGACAATAGTCACCTCGTGTGAGGTGACTCTCCATTTGATTTACATGGAGAGTCACCTCACACGAGGTGACAATTGTCACCTCACCGGTGACAGAGAGTCACGTGACTCGCAGAATAAGGGGGAGTAGCATGCAGTCCCTGTGTGAGAGAGAATTCCAGAGCGATTGACTAACACCACTTCCAGAGAACTGTATCTCATTAGGTATATAAACAACACACTTTGTTTTCTTCTCTATATACGCAAACTAGTCATGCATATTCAATTTGTGCCACGGGAACATACAATTCCTTTCACAACAATATATCCAAAGATGAATACTAAGATGAAACTGTCGGAAGAAACACTTTATATTTTAGTGTCCTCTTTCAAGGTCCCTTTCATCCAATGAATACCCCCCGTATTCAAAGTAATTTTGTGGTTTTGCTGCCCCCTCGGTAGAGATGAAATTTTGCGCGCATTTTTAGCAAAACAAGCACACCAAAATCAGAGATGTCCCATTTTTTAATTACTCGATTAACAACTAATCGATTATTTTTTGTTCGCTGTGCTGCCATTTTTTAACCAATAGGAGTGCAGCACATGTTTGAAACGATCGGTGATGATCCTTTGGAGATGTTAATGCTTATATCCGCACGATATAACCGATTACAAATATTTTACTTTTCGGTTCGTTAATCGATTAATCAATTATTCGAATGAAAATCGGCCATCACTAGATGAATGTGAAACGTCATTTCAAATATAAGGTACGTACATAAATAATGATACAATTTGAAAGGGACCGGGGCTAATCACAAATTACGTCCCCACGGTAACTGAAATAAACAAGAGTGTTCACCGGTTGATATATCTACGGTAATAAACACAATAACAGCTGCACGAGATAGCAGTTCGTATGAACCAACAGGATCTTGCATGCAAGGCGGGCTTGATATCAGAAACGATATCGATCCGCTTATTTAATTGTTCCTTTGTGGCACTTTTGTAGGAACTAATTAATGATAATTATCACCAAATATATGCACGCCCCTACCTTACTGCACTCGTTTTATAGACTACACCACTTAGTCGCACCAAAGATGAATACTAAGATGAAACTGTCGGAAGAAAAACTTTCTATTTTAGTGTCTTCTTTCACGGTCCCTTTCATCCAAGGAGAACCCCCCGTATTCAAGGTAATTTTGTGGTTTTGCTGCCCCCTCGGAAGAGATGAAATTTTGCGCTCATTTTTATCAAAACAATCACACCCAAATATAAGGCCGTTCATAAATAATGATACAATTTGAAAGGGACCGGGGCTAATCACAAATTACGTCTCCATGGTAACTGAAATAAACACGAGTGTTCACCGGTTGGTCGCACCGTTACCCTAATAAAATTTGTATGGTTATTTTGCTTAACGACGTGTTTGGGGTATCATCCAAACCATTTGTGGAAAAGTTCGACAATTTGGGTTATCGTTCGTTTATGGTATTTTTTTTATTAGGGTAAGCAATCACGCGAATATACGTAGCGTTTTCACTTTAAACTTGCGAAAGATGTGGGACAATCTAAAAACCACTTGCAAGGTATACCAGGGTTGCCAGGTATAGACTGTTAGAGCGCATTGTATGAATATTTACGCTCATTGTTCTCAAAACAAAAGCGCTCCTAGCGAATCCTCTTTTTCTACGTTTTTCCGTAGGACGAAGAAAATCTAATGGCGTTTCAATGCGTTAGGACGGAATTGAAACTCGTACAACGAATTTAGAATCAAGAAGCAGTATTAGATTTTAAACAATCACCCCGTTCGAAACGAAATACAGAATAGGGGTGAATATCTCAACAATTTGTGACTCTTTATCAAATCCAACGGTACGTATGGAAAGGTGAATAAATTTGGAAGTCATCTTTGACAGTAATATTCCATTTTTTTGTTTAAACTCGTTCAGGAAGGAGAGGTTAAGTGCGGGTTGTGCTTAGTAGGACGGAAATTAGATCAAAAACCCTATAGTAGACAAATCGCTCACGATGTAATTGAGAATATATACACTCGCAACCCGTAAAAAAAGAACCGTAGAGGTACAATGAAATGTATTGTAACCATACAATAGAGTTTATTGTATTTACAATAAATCGTACTTTCCACAAAGATAAAATAACAATAGAATGTATTGTTTCCACAATATATTCTATGGTAAATGGGGGAATATACAATAGAACGTCGTTATGTATCTTAACCATACGAAAAATCACTTTTTTTCCCGAACAAACTTGAGCCATTTACCATTAATTGTATTGTTGTTCTATTGTTGAAAACTCTTACTAAATGGGACGTATTGTACATTAATAACAATATTTTAAAATTTCGTGTACTATATACGCAATATGATGGCTTGGTCTTGTGAAATAAATTCTTATTAAATGGACAAATGAACGTTAGCATACCTAAAAAGCTACGTACTTCCAACGAGTACTTTGGACTCTTGAAAAGCTTGATATATTATTATGCATCGGTAGTATACCTGAACCATCGATCGTGAACGCAAGAAAATCCACAGAAGTTTGGTTATACACCGATTTCCCCTCATTTATGGTCAAATTATTCTTAATTAAAACGCCTTTGACGTCAGTAACACAAATTTCCAGATTTTTCAAGTACGCCCGAAGATCAAAATATCGTCAAGACGGACGACAATATTTTTACAGTTCAGTAGAAGCAACACTCAATACGAAACTAACGATTTTAAATTGGCTCACTACTTGACTAGCCTATTGGTCCCAAGCAAACGATTAACGTACTCCATTCTAGTCGAAATTCTAGTACTACGCAATGTTTGTTTTGATTCGCTATGAAAGTTTGACAGATAAAATGAGGGGTTTGTGTATTTTTCTATGTTTTGAGGGGTGCATCAAATTGATTGTTGTTATAACTCTGTAGACGCCCACATTTATCAGGATGTAATAATAATTATGGACAAGAAAAATGTCATCAAGATAGGCTTATAATATGTTAAAATTATAGATTCCATAGATAAGCGGATCCGAAGTAGAATGTAGCCAAACGAACGGTCAGTTAGTTTAGCAAAACGAGCATGACGTCATCATGGTGGTTTTGGGAAGGGGGAGTTTTGTAGTATTATTTGCAAAATAATTATTTGTTTTAATTTCATTATAGTTTTTTTTTTTAATATTACGCAAACCACTCCACGATTCATTGTTGCAAAGATTTGCGTTGCACTTCATTTTGTACTTTTGCGCACGAAATAAAACAAAACAAAACTGCACAACCAAGAGCAGTAATATTTTTGGAGATGCCGGTAAGAACATTTATTTTTCATAGTTGCCAAAAACTTTTTGTGCTTCCGCTTATCTATAGAATCTATAGTTATGAATATAGTCTGGCGGATTGAATCTCGACATCTCCCCCCCCCCTTGTTCCTTACTATTCTTTCGGTTTTTATTGATGTTCCTAACACCTGAGACAATTTTGATCGACTATTAAAAATCGAAAAAAAAAATAAAGGGTTGTGTCCTAGACACGACCGAGGGGGATGACTCTATCTACGATGCAGAAAAAATTGTGTTTTGCTGTGGCTAGCTGCGCGCACGCTGAGTAGATAGAAAGAAGATTGATGACGATTATGAAGATTCCCTGCAAAAAGATGATGCGCGATGCAATTAGATGCGACAAATGAAAGAAGATTTTTCGAAGATTTATTCGCTAGTGTGAGATTTGTTGTGCATCTTAACTTGAGATTTAGATGTGTCGCCCCCCTCGGACACGACCGCAGTATGACCAACAATCAATACGAAACTAACGATTTTAAATTGGCTCACTACTTGACTAGCCTATTGGTCCCAAGCAAACGATTAACGTACCCCATTCTAGTCGAAATTCTAGTACTACACAATGAGGGGTTAGTGGATTTTGCTATGTTTCGAGGGGTGATCGAACAGAGTACCAGAGCTGAGCCAAAAAGTTGAGCACGTTTCTTCGGGACCTTCTAGTCTTAAAGTTACCTCTATGGTATGACGTAGAACCAGCTTCTTTATCTATTTTGCACCATATATGTAAAGAGCCTGAATTTATAAAGAGGCGACATCTTATCCATTTGACAGGTCTTCTGCTCGATTGGAATGACTTTTCCTATGACTTTGACAGATAATCGATTTTTCCAATTTTGACATGTCGTCTCTTTATAAATTCAGGCTAGGTTAACATCCGACGTCCCTCCTTTTCTACATATTTTGCACAAAAAATACATCCGAAGTCCCTCCTTTTTTACATATCCTGCACAATACATACTTTCTAAGCCCCGAAACTGACAGGATTTCCCGCAGTTTTTTTTTATGAATGGGGCGGGGCAGAAAGTTTCTTTTGTGCAGGATATGTAAAAAAGGATGGACTTTGGATGTTAATCCCAGTGCTGGTGGCGAGTCACTTTTTAGTGACTTAGTCACTTTTTTCAAGCCAGTCACTAAAGTCACTATTTCTTGTAATCAGTCACTATTTTCAACTTTTTTAGCGTGAATTTATTTCAAGACTGCTCATTCTTTGCTTCAGGCGTTTAATCGTCTTTCTCTATGTCTATTCATTTTTCTAAATAAAATTATCTGACTTTTCCAGGTTTTTCCAGTATTTTAACTGGAAATTCCAGGTTTATAATAAAGCTAAATGCGTTAAAAATATTCTTTTTTTTTGTAGATCTACAACAACAGTAATTTACCCAAATGTTTTTAAGACATGTCAATCAGTTTTAAAGAAACAGCTTTACAATCAAATCCATTGAATGTTGAATTTTATCACTTACTTAATTTCTCACTTAATTTTTTGATTTTTTTGGGGGAATTTCAGACCTAAGAGCGGTTTCTGTAGCTTTAGTCCAGACTTTTGGAGCAGTTTGAATATCTATAATCGTTAATTTAGAAAAATTCAGGACAATTCCATGATGTGCTGAAAAAAATCGAGAACCCTTAAGATGTTCCGAGAGAATTTGAGGGAAGTACAGAGTCCTTCAGAGAATTCATGAAAACTTCAGAAATTTTTCAGAAACTTCACAGAAGCCCAGAGAATTTCAGGGAAATTTAAAGGTTTTTACGGGAATTCCATTTATTTCCGAGCAGCAGAACCGAGATCTTCAATAGAATTGGGAAGCTTCGAGAACATCAAGACAGATTATAGAATCAAAGGGCAGTTCAAACAATTTCAAGGAAATTGTAGAAACCTTAAAAAAGTTGCGAGAAACTCAGGGAATTCAGAAGCGCCAGGGAATTATCAATATATATCAAACAAATTGCCGGATTATTCAACAAATTAAGAGAACTTCAGGTAACCACTGATTAGTTCAGGGAAAATTAGGGACCGTTTATAATGGTTATAATACTTAAGGGAAATTGTCGAAACTTCAAGGCAAATAATTGAATTTCAGTAAAGTTGTAAGTTCTTAAAAAATACTGAAAATTCAGGGCAGTCTAGAGAACTTTAAAGAAATTCAATAATCGTTTAGGCAGTTTAAATACCACCAGGAATGTCTAGACTTTTGAAAAAGTTTTAAATAAGTATCGATAATTTAAGGGAAGTGAACTACAAAAAAGTCTTGAGAACTTCAATGAAAATCATAGAACTATATTACATAATTATTTCGTTCTAATTCCATGAAAATTGCGGTAGCACAAAAGTTCCAGAAATTTAGAAAAACTTCGAAAACTTCACAGAAGGACTGTGGTCTTCACAAACATTTCGAGAACTTTATAGAAATCTATGGAGCTTAAGGAGAGATCCGCGAACTTCAGGATTTTTTATGAACATTGGGGAGGCCAGTTCCTTTAGTTTCAGAAAATTAGTGGGAAGTTTAAAGCAGTTCCCAGATTTCCAGATAACTTGAGAGACGTTAAAAAGTTAATTGAGGTCTTCGCATACGTTCAGAAGCTCACTGAAGCTTAAACATTTTTAGGGCGGTTCAATTAAATTCAGCGTAATACAACAAGATTCATGAGAACTGCTAAAACTTTAGAGAAGTTTTGAGAATTTCAGAAAAGAACAAAAAACCTCAGAGCAGTTCCGTTAACATTAGAGAAGTCACATAAATTTTAAAGAAGTTTAGAGAACTTCAGCGAATTGTTAAACGTTTAGAGGAGATCCATGATTATTGAAAAAAATAGGAAACTTTAGGAAGTCCTAAAAAGTTCAGGGAAGTTTAAGAATTTGATTAGAAGTATTGTGAGTCTCAGGCTAGTTTCTCAAACTACAAAAGAACTTCAAGGCAGTTTCATTAACTTCAGGAAAAAATTGGGAACTTTCAAGTAGTTCTGAAAACCTCAGAATAGTCCATTCCATATTCTACGGAGATTTCCATTGAAATATTCCTCAAAATTTTGGTGAAGCTATCCTCCGAATTCAATTTTCTTTTAGTTTTCCTTGGAATTCTCCACAATAAGAAACCCTTTCGAAAGATTCTCCGAATATTCATTGAATTCATTTCAGATTTCCTTCCCTTGGAATTCTACTCACATTGAAAGTCTCCTAAGAATTCATTGGCATTTCTCCTCACAAATTACTTAGATTTCTTCTCATAATTTGTTTGGTAAACTCTCCTGAATTCATTTTCCGAATTCCTTTGAAGATGTCCTGGAGTTATTCTCAGATTTAGTTGAAATCCTCCTTTAGTATTTTCAAAAAAAAATCAAAGGAATTATGCTCCGGAGTCGTTTTCTCCCACAAACTTTATGAAATTATGCTCAGACTGCCCTTGGAATTTTCCTCTGAAGCTCCTCAGAAATTCATTAAAATTTACTTTTAGGTCACTTTTAGTCACTATTTTTACAACTATAAGTCACTATTTGGTCACTTATTTCATCAAAATGGTCACTAAAATCACTATTTTTAACAGCAGTGATTGCTACCAGCCCTGTAATCCAATTGCATATATAGATATATTTTACAGTCATTTGTGGTAATTTACTGTATTAATTTGTTTTTCTACCTACTTAACCTAACTTAACCTAACGTGCGAGATCCCTAACGATCTGTTGATCGGATCGTCTACAGCAATATCTGAACCCTCCGTAACTCCAGTGTCTGAATACCAGCTAGGCGGTGGACCTCAGTAGATAAAAAGAAGATTTATCACGATTTTGAAGAGTTCCTGCAAAAAGATGATGGGCGATGCAAGCAGATGCGAGAAATGAAAGAAGATTTTTCGAAGATTTATTCGCTAGTGTGAGATTTTTTGAGCATCTAGAATTGAGATTTAGATGTGTCGGCCCCCTCGGGTTGAACGACCTTTCCGAAAACCAAACTGTTCCTCGAGTAAGATGTTCTTTTGTTCGGCAGATGTTAGGAGCCGGTGGTAGACTGCTCTTTCGAACAGTTTTGATAACCCTGAGAGAAGACTGATTGGTCGATAACTTGAAGGAGAGGACGGATCCTTTCCAGGTTTCCGGATGGGTATGACTTTAGCTGACTTCCAACACGAGGGGAAGTAGCCAAGTCTGAGGCACTGATTAAAAATCAGTGCCAGATGGTTGTAGAATCTGGAACTCACGTGTTTGAGTTCCAGATTCAGAATGTTGTCGAAACCTGGGGCCTTCATGTTTTTAGATGATTTGATAAAGACCAACAGTTCGTCAGCCGTAATATCAGATTCCTCTGGAAAAATGTTAGGAATCGGATGAAGATTGGTTGCATTTTCAGCAACCTCAGATTCATGAGGTTCAGAGTATTGCTCACTGGCACGTGTTGTTCCCTGGCCCGGGATATCGCCTCTTCGATGGAACGTAGACACCGGTCAACGTCTTCGGGCGTCTCCGGAAGGACACCGTAGTCGACAGTGGAGTCAACACAGTGTTGGAACTGCTCCCAGCTGACACGATGGTAGTTGCGTCGGGAAGCTTGGATTCGGTTGACGGATGAGCCTACTTCGGGTACCATCGAATAGTGGTCCGAACTCAGCTCCTGATGGATCACAGGTAGCGAGATGTTGTCTCCCATCTTGCTGATGAAGATATCTATCGTGGAGTGAACGCCAGACTGGCTCAACCGGGTGGGGCAGTCTGGCGCTAATATGGTGTAGCGAGCCTCTTGCAGGTCGTCGTTCAGAATGGTGCCTGTTTTGGTTGCGTCGACTGTTGCCCCAAGCCTGGTGTTTGCCGTTCAGGTCACCAGCGATGATGTACTTTTCGCGCCGTCGAGTTTGTTGATATTGCCCCTCGCAGGTCTGCTGCCAACCCGTCCCTGATGGTGACTTGCTTGGGGCAGTAGGTCGCAATGATGGTGATAGAGCCGACAGGAGTGGAGACTTCTACCCCTAAAGCTTCGATGGTTTTCAGCTGGAAGCTCGGCAGAAGCTGACAGCAGATGTTTCTCCTTACAGCAATGTCCACTCCTCCTCCCCCGGAGCTGGTTCGATCAAGTCTTAGAAGCCGGAAGTCAGGAAGGTAGATGTTTACCTCCGGTTTCAGGTGGGTTTTGGTGATAACGGCAATGTCGATGTTTTGTTTGTTGAGGAAGTCAACGAACTCGATGATCTTGCTCTTGAGCGAGCAAGCGTTTCAGTTGGCGATCTTGATGGTTTCACGGTCCATAACTGAGCATGAAGGTAGCCACAGCTTGGCGCTGGTCGGTTTCTTCTTGATGGTGTTGGCAATGTCATACATCTTGAGGAAGATGATCATTTGTTCCGCTGCGGTGAACCAAGAACCATAGTTGATTTCGGACTGCGGTAGGGACGGTCCATCCTAACGGCAGTTTAGCCCAGGGGCTGTCCCTTCGTGTTGTAGAAGTTTAGTTTTTCCCGCAGTCCGGGAGGGAAGCCTTTCACGTAGAAGGGTGGCATTCTGTCCTTTTTCTCTGGTCCTGTTGTTACCGTCACTTGTTCTGCACCGTCCTTCAGAACGGAGAACCGATTGTTGTCGAGCAGCTTCTTCGCGGCAGTCGCACCATAGAGGTAACTCTAAGACTAGTAAAGGGTGATACGGTCAAAATTTGGTCAAGGGAAAACGCGTGTAAATCGGTGAAATCGTTTATTCAAAAAGTTCAATTAGTATAAAATTCAGGAAAAATATTCAGTTAGGCTTCCGCTTTTCCAAATCCGAATTGCCGGGCCTTACGCTTGACCCCTGCCATCAGATTTTGTACAGCCACCTTGTCCACCTTCTTCGCCGCAGAAAGCCAGTTTGCCTTGAACTGCTGCTCGCCCTTAGCAGTTTTTTTGGTCTTCTTTAGGTTCCGCTTGACAATAGCCCAGTATTTCTCAATTGGGCGGAGCTCTGGCGTGTTGGGAGGGTTCTTGTCCTTGGGAACCACCTGCACGTTGTTGGCGGCGTACCACTCCATGGCCTTTTTACCGTAATGGCAAGATGCCAAATCCGGCCAAAACAGTACGGAACAACCGTGTTTCTTCAGGAAAGGCAGCAGACGTTTATTCAAACACTCTTTCACGTAAATTTCTTGGTTGACAGTCCCGGAAGCTATGAAAATGCTGCTTTTCAAGCCACAGGTACAGATGGCTTGCCAAACCAGATATTTCTTTGCGAACTTTGACAGTTTCATGTGCTTGAAAACATCTGCTACCTTTCCCCTTCCTTTTGCCGTATAAAACTCCTGTCCCGGAAGCTGCTTGTAGTCGGCTTTGACGTAGGTTTCGTCGTCTATTACCACGCAGTCAAACTTCGTCAGCATCGTCGTGTACAGCCTCCGGGATCGCGCTTTGGCCGTCGTATTTTGTTATCATCGCGATTTGGAGTCACTACCTTCTTGTAAGTCGATAGTCCGGCTCGTTTTTTGGCTCGATGCACGGTTGTAGACGATACACCCAGCTTATTTGCGGCATCTCGGAGAGAGAGGTTAGGGTTTCGCTTGAAACTACCGGCAACTCTCTTTGTCGTCTCAGCGGCTTCCGGTTTTCGATTTCCCCCCGATCCAGACTTCCTGGCTGTCGACAAACGTTCCCCAAACACTTTAATTACATTTGTAACGGTTGGTTTGGCAACTTTTAGCGATTTTGCCAACTTTGCGTGCGAGTAGCTCGGATTTTCGCGATGCGCTAGCAAAATTTTGATACGCTGCTCTTCTTGCTTGGACGGCATTTTGACAACTGAAGAGTGAATTCCAAAATCAAAATAGGAGCAACATTCTACACACACACACCTTCAAAATGAGGGGTGTTCAGGTTTTTTAAATGCAAAATTGAAAGAAATACGTCAAGTTGATATTGACCAAATTTTGACCGTATCACCCTTTAGGTCCCGAAGAAACGTGCTCCACTTTTTGGCTCAGCTCTGGTACTATCTTCGGTCTCAAGCTAATCGATTCACCCCTCGAAACATAGAAAAATCCACTAACCCCTCATTCTGTGTGTCAAACTTTCATAGCGAATCAAAACAAACATAGTGTACTAGAATTCCGACAAGAATGGGATACGTTAATCGTTTGCTTGGGACCAATAGGCTAGTCAAGTAGTGAGCCAATTTCAAATCGATAGTTTCGTATTGATTGTTGGTCGCACTGTCACTGTTGTCTTCAGGCCTAGACCGTTTCCCGGGATTGCCGGCACTCGTGCCACCACGCGATTTTTTACTCATGGCTGGGTCAGCGAGAGCATCACTATTCAACGCGAGAAAAAAAAACGGAACAACGCAATCGAACGAACGAAGAGAGCGAAAGAAGAAACGTCGACTGTACTGCTCAACAGTCACAGGCAGTGAATAAGCAGTGGCACGACAGCAGCGCTGTTTTATATCTTTTCAGGTTCAAGCAGAACGATGTTAATTGAACCTGACAGGATTTCCCGCCATTTTTATGAATGGGGTAGGGCAGAAAGTTTGTTTTGTGCAGATTATGTAAAAATGGATGGACTTTGGATGATAATCTAATTGCATATATAGAGGTACCAGATATGTTTTACAGTCAGTTGTGTGTAATTCACCAACATAATATCATCGCATATGCCTTAAATTTTTTTTTTCAGAAATTTGAAAGTTTTGGTGCGGGAATTAACGGAAAAACTTTTGTTTATATTAATAATTGTGGTTTTGCTTAAAATTTATTTCCCGGAAAAAGTGATCGTCAAATACCATGTCTTTTCCGGGTTGTTGTTGTTTTTTAGGGGGGGGTTTACATACATAAGGGGAGGGGGGGGGGGGATTTACATACATAATTTCCCATTTGGTGGTCACGCCGTGATCCATCTTTTATCCGCTGACTTGGTCCTGGTTGCTGCAGGACCAAGTGCCACGCCGTCCGAAGCGGTAATGAGCAGTGGCACGACAGCAGCGCTGTTTTATATCTTTTCAGGTTCAAGCAGAATGATGTGCAACCAATTGGTATTCGTTTATGATGACTGGGTTTGGGGAAAACGTTTAGTTCATGAAAACAGTGATAAAATTACATTTGTGCATTTTTCTAAAGTTTTTTTTTTATTAGAAATAGGAAAAGTATTTATTTTAGCAGATTCGTTAAGTTATATCCTATCGATTGGCGTATTTGGATTTTAATTTCATCTATAAATGACAAAGTTACAAGCGTTCAAAACCTAACACTATTTCACCACACATATTTTTTGATTTGCACCTCAGTATAGTCGACAAAGACGTAGTTCTACGTCAAAAAAAAAAAATTGGCCAATTTTACATTTATAAATATCTAGTTCACTTAAAAAAAATTTCATTTTTATTGTCAAGCATTAAAATATTAAAACATAACATTGTTCAAACCAACAGCTTCTTCATTTCAACGGTGCAAGCGGAAAGATTCGGCCTGTACGATCAATGCTATTAATGGAGCTCTAAAGTATATGAAGAACGGTATGCCCGAGTTAGGAATTCTTCCCATTGACCCTCTAACAATTAACGCGCTGTCGATAGAACACGGATCCCAGTCCTCGATTAATCTCAAACAGGACTTTAAAAATGTCAGATTGAGCCACTTAGCGGATTCATCTTTAACCATGTTCAAGTACGCATTAGTAATGCATTCGTACTGGTTTTATGTGAATATTGAATAATTTCAGATTCGATAACGATAACTACATCATGAAAGCCGAAGCTGTGACCCCTTTTTTAGAGTTTTACGGAGATTACAAAATGGACGGACGTGTTTTGTTGTTGCCAGTGGTTGGTCAAGGTATCTCAAATGTAACGATTCATGGACTCCGAACAAAACACGAAGCATTTGGTGAGCTGGTAAAAAGTAGAGATGAAACATACATGCGCATAAAAAAATACAATGTGAAATTTGAAGAGCCCCAATTTATGTCGCTGCACTTCGGTAATCTGTTCAATGGTGAAAAAGTATTAGGTAAATTATGAACATTTCACAGTTGCCTGAAGCTTTTTATAATATGTTCTGTTTCATTTTAGGTGATACTATGAATAGGATCTTAAATGAAAATTGGCGACTAATGTTCACGGAGTTGTGCGGAGCCTATGAAGATACATTTGGTTATATTTTCAGAGACATCACTAACAAAATTTTTCTTAAAGTTCCTATGAACAAAATCTTTCTAGAATAATAAAAACATCTACGTGATAATCTATTATAAGGAGTTGTAAAAAACCAACGGAGACATTAAATCAATCATTTAATGTTGGCTTTAGATAGAGACGGTATAGTAAACACAGACTGGCGAAGCACAACCAAACGGACTATCTAAATGTGGAGCTGACAAACGTTTTTATAGTGGAGTGTATTGAAATCACTTCGCATTGCTTTAACAACACCAAAATCGTATATTTGGGTTTTATGTTTTTAAGAATAGTGTTTCAATCCAGATTTTTACGCTACACTGAGCCAAATAAACTTAAGAATTTCTTGACTTATGAACAACACATGCATTTCATAAGCGTGCCTTATGGATGATTTTCGTCCAACATGAGGTACCTCTTGTACGCCTTTAACCATTTCATTTTTCCACGCATTGAAAGACGAGCGGTCAACACACAGGCCCCGTAATGTCAACTTTCATGGTTCGGTTCCAGTCTGCTTCGTTTTATTATTTTTTTGTCAACATTATTTTTCATAATACTATTTCTTGTGGCTAAAATGTATAAGAGTTCTAATGGAATTCTTACGTTCTTTTGCCACGTTAGTAATGTTCAGTTTTGCAAAAAGATTTCGTGAGTTGACTCTGTTACAAGAGAACCCAGATAAAAATAACCATAACATTACAATAAAACATCAATCAAATACAAAAGATTATATTGTTGACAATTAACCCTATTGTAATTATATTGTCCTGGTCAAATGCACAGCCAACAATAATTTTAATATCACATCAAAGTGGATGCACGTCAATCGTGTCGCAAATATGTTGTAATATTACTTGCCAAAAAGGACAAAATTATCATTATCATTATCATGAGCTGACATTACTCAGTTAAAATTATTTTGTAATTTTACACGAATTTCCATGCACATAAAATGAGCAATTTGCATAAAATCGAACGGATTGTCAAGTACGCGGAATTATCACCCACGCGGAATAACCCGCCTTTACGACACAGTACATACCCTACACTTCCACCGCTGCATCATAACGATGAGTCAGGAGATGAATGAACCTCTAGTTAGACCACGAGCGCATTTTTGAATGTTTTTTTTTTCTTTTCTATTTTTTCATATCCACATTTTTGATTTTCTGAAAGAACTAAAAGTTCTTTCTGTATAAAACCGCTTTAATAAATACTTTGTCTGTCATTCATTTTATATTTGTGGACGCGCTTATGCACGATAAATCGTTCCACATAACCAAAACTGAGCGTACAAAACTTACAATACTTTTTTCCGACATTCTCCACTAATGAAGTGACCTCGGATGTGACCTGGTGGAGAAAAAACTGATCGAATAATCGGTCCGTCCGCCATATTAGCTTTCTCAATGTTTGTTGATTTAAATTTACACGAGCATGTATAGGTTTTATCGTTGAAAATTCGATGTTCTTCAATAAGTTTTTACATGGCGTGAAGAATAATACACTGTAGGCGAAAATTATTGTGCATGATTTTCAAAGTACGATTAAATTATAACATATTTTAAAACGATGTAATTTTAAAATGGTTTAAATGTCATGTAATGTTCCTTATTTTTTGCTATGATACGCTGCTTTTACTGCATTTGTTTATTGTTGTGGCCATACCAAAGAAAGAGATAATATACAATTGATATACGGCAGTGGAGCATGGAAGAAACCCAAAATAATGATCCCGAACAGACATGTCGGCCCGATGTCGGATCAGTGTAAGGTCAATTTATGATCGACGTCGGCCAACTGTTGGGTTGATGTCGGGTAAATTCTGTGTTTATGTCGGGTCAATGTCGGACCAACGTCGGGTTGGGGTTTGGTAGAAGTCAGGTTGGTGTCGGGTAGGCTTATATTTTTCGCTGGAATGTCGGAATGTCTGATTTGCTCAAGACCATACCTTTTTAAAAAATATCGGATGAAAATTTTGAAATGGGCAGCACAAACGTGATAGCAACCGAACGAGCTTCGGCGTCACACTGGTAATGTAGAAGCAGTCTTACGATATACAATCAAAGTTTCAAAGGCAGCAGCAACGAATCGGCAGTTTGACGGACTGCTTGTTGTATTTGTATGTACGAGGAACGTTACGAATGACCATCCGAGGCTGTCATAGCCGAACGAACAGAATACATGCCTAAGAACGAGCTGTCGTGTACTGCACAAGACGGCAACGTTGCATGTCGTATAACAGCCTCACTGTGGGCTGTCGCTTATAGCTCAATTTCAAGGCTGTCGTAGAAAAAAGAAAGCGACAGCCGTTGGAATACTGTCATGAGGCAGTACTTTTGGTATGCCTGCTCTTGACGTTTTAAATTAAATTAAGTTATAGTCGTTATTTTTTTTTCCTTTGTTCGGGACGTAACACCACTGCGACCAGTAAATGTTGAAACACCCTCCAAAGGCGCGCCCCTTTGTCAGTCAAAATTGGATTCCTTAGCAGCAAAATTAAGGAATGACACCGATAATGACCATGCATCAGAACCCTAGTCTTAACTGTTTTTTTTTTTTTTTTTTCCGTCGATCTTGTTTTCCGTGCTGAGCACCAATGCTACCGACGTGCCAGGAAGGCAGCTCCCACACCTGGACCCTACCTATCGACCCATCAACTCATGAACCGGCTTTACTTCCCATCCGAAGGAAGGCGTGATCAGAGATGTTATGCCTCAGAACATCCCGGCGGAATAGTCTTAACTAAAGAGCCTGTATTTATAAAGAGACGACATCTTTTCCATTTGACAGGTCTTCTGCTCGATTGGAATAACTTTTCCTATGACTTTGACAGATAATCGATTGTTCCAATTTTGACAAGTCGTCTCTTTATAAATTCAGGCTCTTTAGTCTTAACCACTTCAAACTAGGGAACAACGAAAAGAAGATTAGGAATCACATAGATGAAGACTAACTAACTCATTTTTCTTTGTTTCAAGATCATCCTCGGTGAGCAAAGCCGAGTCTTGTCACTATCAACAAGGCATAAAAAGTAACAAGGACTAAGATGTGTTCCTTAGATTACTGAAAAATCCTGTTCCCCTAGTTTGAAGTAGTCAGGACTAGGAATCGGTGGTAGATCTTACATCCCGTAACGTACCACGAAAAGGTGATCTACCCACGTTACGAGTTATAGTCGTTAACTTACCAATTTTATTTTTCATGCACAAAACGAAAAAACTTATCCTTGATGTCAGTTCATTGTCTTTTTTTTTGTTGGTTTCTAAGATGGTTGTATTTTTTTCACTTATCCGCCATCTTAGGAACCGCTTATTCTATCGCTTGATGCCAGTGGGTTGGTGGAGCGTTTCCATTATCGGTGTATTAAAGATGTTTCGGCAGTCTTCTCTTCAGTTTGTTGATTCGACAACATTGTCCAAGCACCACCGACCAGTTTAGTCTCGGTTAATAATGTTTTGTAGCGTTGAGCTGGAGTACCCCCAAGTTCCAAAGTATAGCGCATCTTGCACGTTATCACATGTCAAATTTCAAAGACCTCGAAGTTGTGATCGGAGGTAAACTCTAGTAAGAATATTTAACCCAAAGCACTGGTATAGAATAAAATTTGGAGGAAATGAATCCTTAAACATGATATTAGTTAGCATAAAAATCCAGAACAGTTATCTTCTTAAATAAAAAGACATCAGTTACCTTTCCTTTGAATCTATTGGAGCATAGTAAAAGTAATTGTAATTGTAATTGTTCAGTGCATAGGCTGTGCCTTCCGCTAAGAAGGCTTATCTAGGGACCAACCCCCTAGTCTATACACCTACTGTCCTTCCCGTTGCACTCGTCAGCTCGTGCGATACTCTAGACACACATGGGTGGTCGTATCCGGGTCCTCCCCTGGGTAGGCTCGTGTCCGTCCAGGTTCTGGTACATTAACTTATCTATATGCATGGTAATTATACTTTTAAAACTCACCCTTTGATTATAATGTCGAAAATGCTGAAACTAAATAAAGGTTAACGATCCATATAAGGTGTGTGCTGCGACGGAGTAGTAATTGAAGGAAATGAGGTTCTGATGTGAAGTATAGGTAATTCTAAAATAGGTAAATCAATTAATCATTAGTTGCTAACAGTTACGATAAATCACTCATCAATGAGTATTGCCACTCCCACTGAAAAATGGGGAAAAACCTTAATCATAAATGGATATTCGATTCCTACCGTGTATTTAAAGTAAAGTTAGGATCTTATCAAGCAAGCACACACCTTTTACGATTCTTATCCTACTTACGGTTTTCTGCACATACGGCTTTTCCTAGATACAAGCTTCGTCCAGTATACATTGGCTGTCTCCAACCGGCATGATCCTTTCTGTCTGCTTCCTCTTGCCGGTGCAAGTTTAATTCTTCTTTTCTTGTTCGAATTTTCTTGTTACTTTTCTCCTATTGAACTTCTGCTCGTGTTCCCATGTGTCCTCAGGCAGTTAATATTAGTACATGATAGGAAGAAAGAAAGAAATAGAACAAGTTTAGTGTGAGCCGCATGCATTGGTTACTTATTTGGGTCATGGTGTTGTCTTCCCTATTTATTTGCATCTATTCTCATATCGCAACGTTTAACTCACCCCCTTCCCTCACACTATTATGGTCGGAAAAGAGAACCCATATTTAGAAATCTATCGCGAACTGCGATGCAGAAGATATTAATAGCAAACTAATCTGGAACTGGTCTAAGACATATATGAGTATTGACACATCACACTGTTGTGAATGAGCACGGACGCGAGGTTTACTAGAGTATTAAATGCAAAACGCAAATTCAAAATAAAACTTGACAAGACATCGTCAATCCCCTTATTCTAGGGCAGGGTCTGACGATGTGAATCTGATTTTGATCAGTGAACGGGCCCCATATGGTACATTTTCTCACTATGAACCTGTCATTTCCAGCCTATCTGAACTATTTAATAAATGGAAACCATATAGGTTACGCTTCCCCTAAGCGGGCCCTCCGCATCCTATCTCTGTCTTATCTCAAATGCCAATGGTTTGAATGTATCAATATATACATTGGAAATGACGTTCAATCAAATAAACCCATACCCCACTCACTTGGCCAGGCTTCAGAATCGTCCAGTGGGCAGTGCGCTCTACACTCCAAGTTCCCTTTCTTTCAAATTCACCCCAAATTTGATATTTTACCCCTTTGAGTGTTGATTAATCACAATGAAACATTGTGACAGAGCACGGACTTGAGGTTACTAGAGTATTAAATAATCTAGGTCCTATTTAGGATTATATCTGAAAAATCCAAATCTGGCCAACGCCCACCAATTGGAGCATAGTAAAAGCGAAGCTTAAAAAAAAAAAAAAAATGACCTTGAACCTTTGACGAATGATTCTGTGATGATTAAAGTGAGATTTCATTTTTTAGCTATATTTCCAAAACTATCCTACTGAGATTTTTTGGACTACATTTTTGGATTCAGCACACGATTTTACATGGGAAATGACCATCAGCTTTTTTTTTCTTTTTTAGAGAGATTTTTAGCCATAGGCTAGTTCATCTCTTAATGACCATCAGCGTACAAAGTTAAAATATGCTGTGAACTAGTGTAGATTAAAATAAAATGCTCCATTTGCAAAATAAAAGCATTTTAAGATTGCACTCGTATACCTCCCCGTGGAAAATTTTGAAACCATCATCACTTTCATAGTTCTTCTATTTTCAACGAGTGCCAACTTTGATTTGCCAATTACTTTAACGCATTTCTTCGCCAGTTAGTCGTCTGTCACTTCGTTTGTGCCTATACAGTGGCGTTGTATTGGTTCGCTTCTTCCCCACTGTGCACTGGTGGTAGGTAATTCGCGAACTAAACATGTTTCAATTGGACGTGCTTTTATGGGCAGTTCAATGCGTGTACAATTATTAAGAATGAAGAGTTACGTGTTTGTCTGTGGCCAGTGTGTAATCTCGTGTGTAATCATCTAATACTTGATACCATTTATGTCATCATATCTTAATAATAAAGCTACTAAGCCCGTTAAATGTGCGCGTGGCATATATTTTGAAAATATTTTCATCTTGAACATGCTTGTACATCGTTACTTCAAATAAATGAGTTACTCATTTGTATACTACAATTGTTAACTACCAAGAGAAAACACGGGAGGCAGGGCAACGGGATATAATTTTTGTTTATGTTCCTATCCATTGAACTCAGGATTGATTATTATATGCTAACGAAATTTTGCGATGCATTCTGTTTTAGCATTAGGTCAACAATAGGAGCATAGACGGAGATTACATCCAGTAAGCCTATACGGTCGGCGTTAAGTCAGAAGGGACTAAGTAGCAAAATTAAAAATAATATGAGATAATGATAGAATTGAATCTTTAATTTCCTCTGCTACATCTAACTTTTTGTCAGATTTGGTAAATGTTGAGGGAAAACAGCCAAAAGGGTTGTCTAATTACATAACAATCAATGCTACACAGCCAACTTTAAATTGATTTTACTTGAAATCAAAAAAATGTCACGTAGTCCGATCTGACTTCACACCGACCATATATTTTGTCTGGGCGGTAGTTGGAAACCTGATGGAGGTACACAAAGTCAGCATTATTAGTAGTTCCGTCCTGAAATTTCCCTCAAATCGATGTAAATTAATATTACAGCAAATCAAAGGTACCGTAAAGACTGGAAATGCGGACACTTTTAAAAGTAGATTATCACTGCCTATTATGCTCAAAATAGCACGTACATTTTATCATGGTCTTAATATTTAATAAAAGATAGCGAATCATTGTTGTTTAAGATATCACGCTCCTTAAGCACTGTGGACTGCAAAAAGGCATATCATTTTTCACACAGAACCGACCACCGATGAGTGATTTGCCGCATCCTACTCCACTGCAAAGAAAACATGATCCATGCCAATGAATATTACCCCACGCAACGCCTTGTTCGGCTGGACCGATCGTATCATGGCAGTAGTGGCACGCTTTGGCGAAAAATGTATCATAGCAGTTCAAGCACAGCGGCATATTAGATTTTTCATCGGGAACATACTGTTGACCAGCGAGAGGAGCATCACAATGATAGCAACAGAAGTGTTTGATGTGAAATGTAGCCCCTTCAGCAGCAGTATATTCCTTGGTGAAGATCAGCTCATCGCATGCGGAACAACGTGGAATTTTCAAAATATTTGCTAGATCTCGTGCGCAGTATACCTGGCCACCGTGGAAAAAGTATACCAAATCGGCTAGCAATTCGTCACATTTGTGACATTTGAAGCACTGAGGATGCCAAGCTGCACTTTTCCCGGCCCGTTCGGCTTTTACGACTACTTCACCAAACAAAATAGTTTGCTGACACGCACTACATGTGATGAATTCTGGAGATTGTTGCGGCAGATTGTGAGAGGACGTAGCTTGATCGGTATTACCATCGTTTTGGATTACCTGACGTTCTATTTGATCTGGACGCACTTCAGGATACATGTTCATTTCTTGTACAGACAGAAGAACGCCATCTCTGGCTTGAAGTTCAAAATTATCTGAGGGACTGAGTACTCCTGGGTAAGTAGAGTAGTTTGGCGTTGGAGGGACGGACCCAAATCCGGAATCATCACTATGAGATATGTGCATACCAGATAACTGTTTTGCAACATGATGTTCATCTGGTACTATTTCTTCAATGGTGGCTGTTTCAAAAAGACACGGCTCAGGATGAGTGACGTACCTTATAAGTTCTTTTCTAAAATTATCGTCGTTTAGATATTCACTGCGAAATTGTGCGATTGGGCCTAGCAGCGGTTCGCTAGCGTAGTTGACACCATTTTTGTCTAATTTATGGAACAATTTGTCATACAATGGACCACAGACGACGGCGCTTTCAAGAGCTTGCTGATCAATTTTCATGTTGCTTAGCTTTTCCAGGACGGGAGTTGACATTTTTTGAATGTTTAATAATTGGCTACTCATAGGTACGTTAGCGATTTGAAGTGGAATGTCCATTTGCTGCCCAGATCTAAGTGCATTTTGTAAGCTCGGAGTTGAGAGTATTGCAGAAAGTAACTGGTTTGTGTTTTGAGCTGTTTTCCTAGCTTCTGCTATTTCTGGAATTTGCGCTGCACTTACAGCAAACGAAGAGAGATTGGAATTTTTAACGAAATCTACTATTTCCTTCTGGAAATCGTTGTCACTATCGTAGCTAAGAAACTCATTACGGAACTCATCGATCGGCTGCAAAAAATTATCTTGTGCGTAGTTGATACCATAGCTGTCCAATTTTGAGAGAATTTCATCATAGAACGGGCCATGTAAGACTGCGCTCTGGATGACTTGGGTATTGATTTTTATTCTCTCAAGTTGAGCTTTTGTAGCCGGTGACAGAAAAGGACTGCTAATAAAATCCGGAAACATAGGTTCACGAGAGATAACTAATGCTGATCCATACACTGGAGCGTGCAGACCGGTTCTAAGTGGTTCCGAATTGAGAATATTGGCTAACACTTGATCGTTTTTGATAGCTGCTAAACATGCGTTAGAAAACGGTGGATGCTGATTTTTGTCAAACTTTAATTTTCTTGCCGGAGTTTCCTGCTGTTGCAATAGATCGTTTCGTGCAAAATGCCTCAGAGGTAGTGGCGAGTTGAATTTACTTTCCGTTGGCTGTGGTTTCGTTGAAATTGGAACAGCAAGGTACTTATCAATCTCGGTTTGAAATTTAGGATTTGTTAAGTACTCTTGCCTAAATCGATCTAATGGTCCAAGGATGTTGCAATTTTCTTGGAAAGGTATCCTTTGAGCTTTCAAAGCTTTAAGAATCTGGTCAACTTCTGGTCCATTGTCCACGGCAGTTCTGATTGCTTCCGAATTAAGCTTCATTAGTTTCAACTTATACTTCATCTTGTCGGACAAGTGCGGACTGGCGTTGAAATCTGCTTCCATTGAGTCTTTCTGAAGACATATACTATTACTGGGCACAATAGATCTTCCGGAAAGCACAGTTCTTATCGGTTCCGAGTGCAACATTTGTGTTATGAGTTTATCTTTTTGTCTTGTTTCGATAATTGGTACAGCAAATTGGTGCTTACTTGCAGGCACTAAGTAGTTGATATTATCACCGATCCTTACAACGTTGCCCTGTCCTACACAATTTTTCTTAATCTTCTCAACATATTGCACTAGTTGGGCAACCTCATTTTCGGACAAGTTGTGACATAAACTGGCGTCCAGATCGTGCGGGGGAACTTGGTACTCTAGTTGTTGTTTACGCTTTTCAGCTGCTTCGCTACCAGCGAATGGAATGTTTTGCTGTCCCAGCTTGGACATATAGTCCGAAGCCAGCTCTGGAGTCACGTTTGGTGGAATCCAATCTAATTCCACGGGTTTGTCTGTGAGCTCAGATATTTTGATGTCTGCAAAAAAAATGTTAGAATTAGACATACTAACTGCGAACGTATAGATACTATTAACAAACCAAACTCGTAATTTAAAAAAAAGAAGAAGCAACATCATGTTAATCGATTTAGACCATGAATTTCTCGTACATGCAGTGCAGGAATCCGTAAAAATACAAAATTTTGGTTGAGAAAAGAAAATTCATGCTTCAGGATATAGTTTTTATAAACACGTTTTTGGACTTTGTTCGCAGCACGTCGATGCGAGGAACAGAATTTAAAAAAAATAAAATTAAATAACCAACACAGTTTCCTATGAGCTTCAACGTAGAAACTAACGCAACGACAGGAGATCAAAACATATATGGGTGTTTTTTTACATTATTTTTTAATCGATTTTCAGCTTTTTTTTTGTACTTACGAAACTTACAAAAAAAAAATTATTGTGATTTACGAAACTTAATAAAAATTTATCTAAAAACCGGAATTCCCATACAAAATTTCTGAAATACAATAAAAAATTTGTGCTCTTAAGTACTTGACTTAGGATTTTACGCAGTTCATAAGAAAGTTTGTGAATAATTTGGATCGAGTTCGCGTGTTGTTACAGTGCTCAACATTACGACAAGAGAGTTTTATTCGAGCATCTTTTTTATGCCATGCTCTAGTTTGAACTACCTAGGCATAAAGGAAGGGTACATCTCGATCTCACCGAAGATTTTATATAATAATAACTTTTTTAACTTACATGCCGGCTTCGAACGGATTGCTCCGAGGATTTCAAATTGAGCCCATCCGGTGACATCATCATCTTTGCAATCGTGTTGCTCTTTGCGGCATTTGCAGTTGCGGCAAACCTTTCGCCAAAAATGCAAATCCAAACCGGGACATTTGATGCCTGTAAGTTAAGTAATAGATCCTATAGAAAATTATTGCAATAAATTAAATAAAGCATTACCACAAATAACACAGGGCGCTCCATTCCCACTTTCATGGCCGAGCTTGGCTTTTATTTGCTCTCTTCTACTTTCTAGTTTCACGAGCCATTCCGGGGCAACGGGGGTCTCGATACCACCTTCAGCCATTATGTGTTTGAAATCGTCAGATATATGGCATTTGTTTGATTGCAGCTAGATATCTAACTGAATGAACATACATTAATACTGAATTTCTTAACCATAAAATTATTGGTTGCTAACTAAACCATCCAAACAAAACTAGCCAACAGGATTTTCGATTTTCGATTCTTGAATGAAAAAAGAATGCTTTTGATGAATCACTCCGCCCTGTCTCGTCTTTTGTTGCTTTTATAAACATCAAAACAAGCGCATCCGATAATGTCGTTTTCTTTTGATCATTACTAACGCCAATGCTGAATAGTGTTGGGAATCAACAGCTTAGGCGTAATAATGAACCGACGATGAAACCCAACACTGAAAACGAAACTCACTCATGGTGGTAAGCACCAACCGGTCAGAGTCACCTTGCTTCTAATAAGCGTCCCGCCAAGAGAAAATGTTGCGAACAAGCAGCACTGTTTGTAATTTATTTTTCGTGAAATTAAACGGCAACCACACGGAGATGAAAAACTACCCAAAATTAAGCACTTTTCCCTCAATTATGGGGTTCAGCCCAATAACCCAAATTTGAGTAAATTGCATATAGTAGTTTCCATTTAACACCAGCAAAAAAAAAAGACCTACTCTTAAGTATATTCTACCCAAAATTAAGTTTAATTCACGTTAATTTGAGAATATGCAATTTACTCAAAAGTAACTTATTGGGCTGAACTATATCGTTGGGTCGAATCTCTCGTTCCTTTTTTGACAACAATAACGAGTGCAAGTGAGAGGCTGAAGTCAATATTAAGTAAAAAGAACTCAAATTTTGGGTATTATTTTTTCTCCGTGCAGATATTTTTGCGTTAGCATCGGATGACTTTCATTCAGAAGTGAAAAATTTCATGTCGATAACGGAGCTTCTGGGAGACAAAAACAATTCAGTGCCAACATTTCAAAGGGGCGTAATTGCTTTTGTAAACAATGACTTTAGCCGTCAATTTCTCGCGAATGAAATCTTACCTCTCCAAAATGACAATGCTAACTGGTATGACAAAATGACAATGCTACATTTCGCTACCTGCTGGTGTTATTATTTTTCATGAGTGAGCTTTTATTCACGAGAAATCGACGGCTAAAGCCATTGTTTACAAATGCAATTACGCCCCTTTGAAATGTTGGCACTGAATTATAGAACCTGAAAAATGTTCAAACAAGTGCTTGGTAGAACTTATAAAAACCACAATGTACTAAATAAAGAGAAGAAATGTTTTACGTCTAAAATTACTAAAATATTGTCAGTAATGAATGCAATACTTATAGTTCACAGGCTGTGGGAATAATAATATTTATTTACTTTGCTTTTTCAAAATGAAAGTTATATCATAGAGGTAACTCTAAGACCACTGGGTCCCGAAGAAAATCATTATTATTTTTGGCTCACTCAGTACCAGAACAACGGTCCCAAGCAGTCCCAAGCTATTTCACTCACCCCTGCATGTTCTGCATGAATCCACACACCCCTGATGTTATCTGTCAAACTTTCATAGCGAATCAAAACAAACATAGTGTAGTAATAGAATTTCAACTAGAATAGGGTACGTTAATCGTTTGCTTGGGACCAATAGGCTACTAAAGTGGTGAGCCAATTTAAAATCGTTAGTTTCGTATTGATTGTTGGTTATATCTTTGGTTTGAAAGTTTTTCTTTCACTTCTGACTTGTTATTTTAAAAGTGCATTATATTTATATAAAAGTTGTTCAACTGTCAAACATACCTCTTCATAGTAATGTTTTTAGCATCACTAAACCGATCACTGAACCCCACTTCATTTGCCGCCAAAATTGAATTTTTGAAAAAAAAAAATTGAAGTTTACGGTGGAATCGGTGTTTGAAAGCTGCCTCCAGTGATGATAAGTGGCAATCGATGGTGATTCTGCCACTGCAACACGAAATGATAAGTGAGTTGGAATTTCGTTTTTCTTAGGATCGAACGAGGGATCGATTAAATTTGTTTTTACATCGTAGGTACGTGGTCGGGTCGTTCGGGTAGTGGTCAATTCCCGTGGTGGGTGGCGTTCCTTTACCGGTGCTGATGACAAGGATTTTCTGTCTTCACCATTCTGCTGGATATTTCTATGGTGAGTGTCCCACTTTTGTGGTATGCAATGGTTGTATTTCAAAGGCTGTATTTTTGTTTTTGTAGATTCTATATCGTCAGCTCATGGAGAATAAAGTAGCTCCAGCAGGAAGACCTCGTAATGAATGCCGTTTCCATGGAGTGGTATTGGGATTGCCTTCCCTAATAAAATTGTTGTGGTTATTTTGCTTAACGACGTGTTCCGGGTATCATCCAAACTATTTGTGGAATAGTTCAATAATTTGGGTTATCATTCGTTTATGGTATTTATTTATTAGGGTTATCAAGGGAACGTTTCCCAAAGCACTCGTCGTCATAACCGCTTTCCTTTTGTTATCGTCGTTTTGAACGATAGAAGCAAGAGGAGAGTTCCGAAATTGCCGTCGACCCGAGGTTGGACCGAATACCTTCCTTTGATTCCTCGGACTAGGACAAAATTTGCAATGGTAATTTTAACTATGTATTGTTTTGTTGTTTATTTTTACAAAATATACTCGAAAATATATGAATAAACATTATTTTTAAAAAATCATTCAAATATGAGTTTGGGTACTTTTTTAAATCTTGTAAACTATTAATCTGATAATATTTCAATTTTTTTTTTTCGAGAGTTGACCAACTGCAGTCTTAATAGGCTAGCATCTCGGTTGGGCTCTCCATGCGATACACAATACTTTCAGACGACTCGAGCTATGGTGCTCACAAGGTCACTGCAGCTTTTAGGCTCGTATTGTGATCAACTGTGTGTATTAGATTACGACCATAAATCCGGAGAACCCCGAGATCTGGGCGCAATCGCCCCTGCAAACAAACACGCCAACAACCGGTCTCCCGCGAACAAAAGAACAATCCTGCAAACAAACTGTACCAAATCATAGAGGAAATATTCCTCTACCTGTTTGTGTTATTAGTTTTTCCAAACTGAGTCCCGATTCGCGAGAAACCGGCAAATGACGTGCCCATGTACAAAAGCAACTAAGCTCCAACCTCGAAGATCTCCGGAAATATGTGATAAATCATGTAAATGTAAATGGAATACAGTAATGTCCCGATTTCGTCAGCCTCCTTTTTTGAAAATGTATTCCAATGTTCTACAAAACCCATGCCCTTTTTCGGTAATCTTTTTGAACCTATTGCACCAAAGTATACTTTAAATATCCCTCTTAACGATGAATGAGAAAAAAATTAGATTATTGAAAGAAAAAAAGTCTGAAGCGCGGAGGGGCTGACAAAATCGCGTAATTACTGTATTTAAAATAAATAAATTCATTCATACCTTTTTATGGTTGTTTGATTATTAATTGCTATTATTACCTGTTTAGAGTTGGCTCCTTTAAAATACTGTGTAGAACTTACCTCATTATTCTTCAGCTGTATCGATTTGCGTTCCTGCGTGGTTGTTGTGATAGAACCACGCTCAGCATATTATCCTGTAGTACGACTTGGGCATGCACCATGCAAGTAACTCATCTCTCGCCAAGATGATGGGATATGGGTTGATGGTGAAGGGATATAGAAAACGAATAAAAGAACAGAGAGAAAGGTATTAGTATTGGTTACATTACCCCCCCCCCCCACACACACACACACACACACACACACACACACATACACATACACACACACACACACACATGGGCTACAAATGGTGAATTGACAACCTGGGAAGAGCGTTTTTCCTATCTCTGGTCCTCACAAGTTCCTACCTCACACCTCCCCGTGGTGTAGCCTGGGCAATGTTGTCCTTCTGACAATAGCAAAGTGAGGGGGTGCGACGCGAACACTGGCGCGGTAACCATAACACGGCGATCGAGGAAATGCTTCGTCAACCCGCAGGAGTGCCAACCGGCACATTAGGATCGACGCCAGTAAGATCCTTATTACGGCATACTGGATACGGCATGGAACTATGGACACGACACGGCACAATGGATTGGATACCACGCTACAGGGCTGACAGTCCTGCTATTCTGCTCCCTTAGTAAAGAAGGGTGACACCTTCTTGAAATGGCGAGTGGGCTAATAGTGCGGCTGCCCCCGTCCCGGTAAAACCTTGGCAGGCCTCCGGATACGTTCAAAACTCGTCACCAATTGGTGATTGGTGAGTAGTAGACTCAGATGTAACATTCCTGACTTACGCCGATCTGGCTCTGAACACGGCCCCCATGAAGGACCGTGTCAACCCTAGCATGGCCTCCCTGCTTGCATAGATAACCATGGGATCACGATAGGCGACTACATACAACGAGTGGAGATAGCGGCCCGGAGGGGGGACCCAACAGAATGGAGAAAAACGGAGAAAAAAACAAAAAAGAAGAAAATGAGAAAACCCAAAAAAATATGAAGGACGACGGCAAGACGCCAGAAATTGAAAACGGAGGAGCGAACGTGTTCGCAAGGAGCGGGATATTGCAGAGATCACCAGTGTTGAACCTGGAGGCAACAGCGAGTTCCAACAGCAGCAGTAAGCCCCAAGGTGAGCAGCAAGGACACCAAGGAGAGCTAGGTCTTATGCTAAGCCAGGTGTTCACACCGAAATCCAGCAGTAGCACACCCCAAGAAGGATTGCAGCTTGGGAAGACCAAATTGATGGAGGTCAGGAGGAGGATCAATGAACTCCATGACTTCATCAAGGATAAGAGCAACGTCCACAAGGCAATAAAGGAAATGGTGACGGGCATCAAATCCGCCATTATTGCTGCCGAACGTGAACAGGATGCGCTGAGGACGAGGTCCGTAACTGCCGAAAGGGCACTGATCGAGGCCAAGGAGAAAGCAGCAGCTGAAATACAGGAGACGCCAAAGGGACCTCGAAATCCACGCTCGGAGAAGAGGAAAAGGGAAACTCCAGGAGAGGAAGAGGAGTTGAAAAAAGTCAAGAACGACAAAGAAGACAACAAGGAGGAAGGCTGGCGTACCGTCGAGAAGCCAAAGGAGAAGTGGAAAAAACGGAAGGAAAAAGACATGAAGAAGAAAGCTGAACAGAAGAAGGAGATACCCAGGACTCGTCGGGAGCGAAGTAAGGGCGATGCTCTGATCGTCGAAGCTAAGGACAAAACGTCGTATGCAGCACTCCTCCGGAAGGTACGAGAGGATCCGGAGTTGAAGCAACTAGGGGAGAACGTGGTGAAAACCAGGCGAACCCAGAAAGGCGAGATCCTCTTTGAGCTGAAGAAGGATCCTGCTATCAAGAGCTCAGCCTTCAAGGAGCTCGTCGAAAAGTCTCTTGGCGAAGGGGCGAGCGTAAGAGCTCTATCCCAGGAGACAGTGGTCGAGTGCAGGAACCTGGACGAGATCACCACAGAAGAGGAGCTAAGAAGTGCGTTGAGAGTGCACTGCGATCTGGGAGATGTCCCGATGTCAATCCGCATGAGGAAGGCGTACGGCGGCATGCAAACGGCGATTATACGGCTTTCGACAGCTGCAGCGAATAAGCTGTTGGAGACGGGCAAGGTCAAGGTTGGCTGGTCATTGTGTTCGCTGAAAGCCACTCCTCGGGTTACCGAGCAATTGGAGCGATGCTTCAAGTGCATGGGATTCGGTCACCAGGCGAGGAACTGCAATGGCCCTGACAGATCTGATCTGTGCAGGAAATGCGGAGAGAAAGGCCATATTGCAAGAGGCTGCACGAAGCATCCGAGGTGTATGCTCTGCAAAAAAGAGGAGGGTAACGATCATACGACGGGAGGCTTCAAATGCCTAGCATACAAAAAGGCGATGGCAGGCCAACAGTAATGGAGGTAACCCAAATAAACCTCAATCATTGCGACATTGCTCAGCAACTGTTGTGGCAGTCGACAACAGAAACAAAGTGCGACGTTGCAATCATTGCGGAACCGTATCGAGTCCCTCCCGATAACGGTAACTGGGTTGCGGATAAAGCTGGAATGGCAGCTATACAAGTTATGGGCAGATACCCCATTCAAGAAGTGGTTGCGAGCTCATACGAAGGCTTCGTCATCGCCAAAATCAACGGAATCTTCATGTGTAGTTGTTACGCACCCCCCAGATGGACGATGGAGAAGTTCCACGGGATGCTTGATGGACTTACCGAAGAGCTGGTCGGACGACGACCGGTAGTCATCGGAGGAGACTTCAATGCTTGGGCAGTGGAGTGGGGAAGCAGGTGTTCCAATGCAAGAGGGCACAGTCTGCTGGAAGCTCTGGCAAAACTGGAAGTTATGCTGGCCAATAAAGGCACCAGCAGCACTTTTCGCAGAGATGGCCGAGAATCCATTATCGACGTTACTTTCTGCAGTCCGTCGCTGATGGCAAACATGGATTGGAGAGTGTGCGAAGGATATACCCATAGCGACCATCAGGCGATACGATATGGCATCGGTCAACGGAATACTGTGGCAGTACGGAGGACGAGAACTTGTGACCGAAAGTGGAAGACGAAAGCTTTCGACAAGGATTTGTTCGTTGAGGCACTTCGTGTGGACGGGAGTCCCGTAGATCTAAATGCGGACGAGCTGACAGAAACGTTAGTGAGAGCATGTGACACGACCATGCCGAGGAAACTGGAGCCAAATAACAGACGGCGTCCAGTCTACTGGTGGAACGAGGCACTTAGTACTCTCCGCGCTAGTTGTCTCAGAGCCAGAAGACGTGTTCAGAGAGCAAGAACGGAAGCAGACAGAGAGGAACGAAGAGAAGTGTTTCGAGCGGCCAGGGCCGCTTTTAAACGAGTGATTAAGCAGAGCAAGTCGAACTGTTTTAAGGAGCTGTGTCGAGACGCTGATGCCAACCCCTGGGGCGACGCATACCGAGTCGTGATGGCGAAGATCAGAGGTCCAACGATGCCCGCTGAAATGTGCCCAGAGAAGCTGAAAGTCATCGTGGAAGGACTTTTCCCGAAGCACGACCCAACAACCTGGCCACCTACACCGTACGGAGAAGGAGAGGGAGATAACGTCGAAATCACCAACGAGGAGCTCGTAGTAGTGGCGAAAGGATTGAAGGTGAAGAAAGCTCCCGGTCTGGATGGAATCCCCAACGTAGCGTTGAAAGCGGCGATCCAGTCATCCCCGGACATGTTCAGGATGGTGCTGCAGAAATGCCTGAACGAGGGTCACTTCCCTGACAGGTGGAAGATACAGAAGCTAGTGTTGCTGCCGAAACCAGGAAAACCGCCGGGGGATCCAGCATCATACAGGCCTATATGCCTGCTGGATACACTCGGAAAACTCTTGGAGAGGATCATCCTAAACAGGCTGACGAAATACACGGAGAGTGAGCACGGATTGTCGGAGAGGCAGTTCGGATTCCGGAAAGGGAGATCGACGGTGGATGCAATTCGGACAGTGGTCGAGAGAGCTGAAAAGGCGTCCAAACAGAAGCGGAGAGGAGATCGATATTGCGCCGTGATAACGATCGACGTCAAGAATGCGTTCAACAGCGCCAGCTGGGAGGCCATCGCCGAAGCACTGCATAGAATGAGGGTCCCTGACTACCTGTGCAGGATCCTGAGGAGTTATTTCCAGAACCGGGTTCTGGTCTACGAGACAGACATGGGACAGAGATCGATTAGGATCACAGCGGGAGTTCCACAAGGCTCCATCCTTGGTCCAACGCTCTGGAACGGGATGTACAACGGCGTGCTAACGCTGAAACTGCCCAAAGGAGTTGAGATCGTTGGCTTTGCGGACGACGTCGTCTTGACGGTAACAGGCGAGACGCTGGAAGAGGTGGAAGTGTTGTCAACCGAGGCAATCGACATGATTGGTAACTGGATGAAAGGAGCGAAGCTGCAAATAGCCCACCACAAAACGGAAGTGTTATTGGTCAGTAACTGTAAAGCGGTACAGCGGGCAGAAATCACCGTCGGGGAGCACACCATAGCCTCGAAGCGTGTGTTAAAATACCTGGGAGTGATGATCGATGACCGGCTAAACTTCAACAGCCACGTCGAATATGCCTGTGAGAAGGCTTCGAAGGCCATCAACGCGATAGCTAGAATCATGCCGAACAACGCTGGTCCCAGCAGTAGCAAGAGGCGTCTTCTGGCCAGCGTGTCATCATCGATACTGAGATATGGAGGTCCAGCCTGGGTTCCAGCGCTGGAAACGAAGCAGAACCAAAGGAAACTGAGCAGTACGTTCCGGCTCATGGCCATGCGAGTCGTGAGTGCGTACAGAACCATCTCGTCGGAAGCAGTATGCGTTATCGCCGGTATGATCCCTATCGGCATCACCCTGGCGGAGGACAGTGAGTGCTACAGGCAGAGAGAAGCCGGAAGAGTACGGAAAGTTATGTGAGTGGAGTCATTGGCTAAGTGGCAACAGGAGTGGAACACGACGGAGAACGGTAGATGGACACATAGACTAATACCGATTATTTCGACCTGGGTGAACAGAAAACACGGAGAAGTCAATTTCCACCTAACGCAGTTCCTGTCTGGCCACGGCTGCTTCAGGAAATACCTGCATCGGTTCGGACACGCAGCGTCACCCCTCTGTCCGGAGTGTGGCAACGTCGATGAAACGCCGGAGCATGTGGTCTTTGACTGTCCAAGGTTCGAGGCAGTGCGAACGGAGATGCCCGTCCTTAACGTGGAGAATGTCGTTGATGAAATGTGTCGAGAGGAGGACTCTTGGAATGCCGTCAGCAGGGCAGTCACACAGATTATGTCAGAGCTGCAGCGTAAATGGAGAGAAGAGCAGCGATCTAGCAACGCCAGCTAGCGCTGAGAGTACGACAAGTGCATGAGCACAGCCACCCCCCGAAGTAGTCGCTTCACAGTGGTCCCGGGGGGATCCAGGCAGAGGAGAGAGTAAGGAATGGGTTTTAGTGGAGCTGCACTAGGCAACTAGTGGATACCACACCGTGCCACCTTCACTACAGGCCAGGCTTCTTGAAGCTTTCCTAAACCTTACTATAAAAAAAAAAAAAAAAAAAAAAAACACACACACACACACACACACACACACACACACACACACACACACACACACACACACACACACACACACACACACACACACACACACACACACACACACACGCACACACACACACACACACACACACACACACACACACACACACACACACACACACACACAACGAAAAAGAAACATATATGCACAGATAAACAGAAATAACACATTTAATATTTCTCTCCACAAAACATAGTCATTAAAACACTATCGCCATCTGTCGAGTATCACGTGATGGATAGTACGCTTAACAGATGGCGCTAGTGTGCAGACGTCAAACGCAAGGGAACCGACCGTACGCGCCACATGTGGCGGCACCACCAGCCAAAAACACTCCAATGATGCTGAGGTTTTGACAGCACCGTACTGTGGCTACCACAGTATTTTACATTGGTTCGTACGTATACAGTAGCGCCACATGAAAGCTGTGGTGGGTTCAAAACTCAGCCATCTAAATGATCCATTGACCGTCAAATGCGTATTCGATGAACAACCTGCGAGTGTTATGTCTGTTTATCTGTGATAGATGGGTTATTAGGAAAGTACAACTACATTATAACTATTAGTGCAATGGATGAACGTTAGTTTCGGGGTCATGTTAGTGTTAGAGTTTTGTTAGTATTGACCCTTATTCAGCCCTGTCGGCCCCTCGAACACTATGTTAGGACATGCGACACTGTCACTGCTACTATGTTAGAGGTATGACCCGTCAAGTTTCGAAGAGCAAAAAAACTGTTAGAACTTTCTTATAAATTAACTTTACACTCAAAGCAAACTATTTACCTTAGCATTACAAAAGCGAATTTAAAATTACTATTTTATTTTATGCTAATATTAAAATTATTATGAAACTACAATTTAAGGCTCCGTGAAATTAACTCGCTTGAACCGTTCAAATCAATAAACTGATGAAAAACTAGAATTTTAACAAATTAAAAAAAAATCATAGCGTCACTTGACAAATCATCATCAAGCCCCTCATCCTTGGACAGGGAATCTGATAATATTTCAAATTTGAGATAAAACATATATTGTCATGATAAAAACGACTCCTTTTGAACTGAAACAGTTCGTACTTCATTTTAAAAACATTTGTTTTCCTTTTGAAAGTTCTACAATTTGATTCAAAAGCTTCAACTTTTGAATTTAACGAAGACTTAAACTTTTGATTTGAAAGTTTACACATTTTTATGATGAATGCTTCGAACTTTCTACCAAAAAGAACCAACGAAAACTTTTAATTCTACCCATGGTATTTTTAATTTTAGTAACGATTATTTTTTGTGTGTAGGTGGTATTTAAGTAATAAATAACTTCTAGACACTTTTAACGGAATTTTTGATGATCTTCCGGATCTTTTAATGGACCATCCCGTTGTCCCCAGTATAAACTATCTGGTCAAAACTCGGATTTTATTGTGATAAGATGTCTATGAGTGCTTTCTAAAAAATCGTGGAGCTCAAGGATCAATTTCATGAATTGAGCACTTTTAGGGATATTCCGGATCTTCCGGTGGACCAACCTGTAGTCTTCATATACTTATTTCTGAACACAACTCCGAATACATTCCGACAAGACGTTTATGAGTGGTTCCGAAAAATCCGTAGAGCTCTAGGATCAGTTCAATGAATTGACCACTTTTACGGATGTTCCGGATCTTCCGGTGGACCATCATGTAGTCCCTCCAAATACATTCTGATAAGACGTCTATAAGTGGTTTGAAAAATCCACGGAGCTCTAGGATCAGTTTCATGAATTGACCACTTTTTTGATGTTCCGGATCTTCCGGTGAACCATCTCGTGGTCCGCAGGGTCCATATTCCAGTCACAACTCCGAATTCATTCTGATAAGACGTTTATGAGTGGTTTTGAAAAAACCGCGGAGCTCTAGGATCAGTTTCATGAATTGACCACTTTTACGGATGTTCTGGTTCTTTTAGTGGACCATCCTGTAGTCCCCAGTGTCCATATTTCGGTCACAACTCCGAATTCATTCTGATAAGACGTTTATGAGTGGTTTCTAAAAAACGCGGATTTCTAGGATCAGTTTCATGAATTGACCACTTTTACGGATATTCCGGATCATCCACAGGATCAGACTTGTATCCTACCGGAAACTGAATCGTCCAAAAAGGTGGCCAACTTTCTGCTTAACAACTTCTCAGAAGACATCAGGAAGTTATCTTTTCAAATCAGTGTGATTTTCAAATTTTCAACCAAAAAATTTCAACAATATTATTGTTTTGTTGACATCGTTTGACAGTCCACTTGACCGAATAATGTCAATTTCGTGCGCGGTCTATGCTTCGAATTGTTAAGAAATGTCAAAGTGCATCTGGTACCACTAACATGTTGCTAACACTGTTTATTTTCGAAAAAGCTTTCGTTCGAACGGGTTCGTACGAAAACCAGAATGCCGTTTTCGAACTCGTTCGAATCGAGTCGTTCGTATATCACACAAAGAACAAAAATTGTTATGGTAAAAATTATACACTTTTATTTTAAAAAGTTTGCAAAACTTCGTACCTTTAATAACAAAAATATTCAAAACAAAAGTAACATCTTTGATTTGAAAGTTTTTCTTTCACTTATTAACTCATATATTTAAAAGTTCATTTTTTTAAATAAAAGTTGTTCAACTGTCAAACATACCACTTCTTAGCAATGTATTTGGCAGCACTGGACCTTTATTTGCCGCTAAATTTAAAAACAACCGAGGAGAAAATTACTCTGAATTTACGGTAAAGTGTTCAGGATCATAGAAGTCGTCAAGAAGTGGCCAACAATGTATTCTGCTCTTCATAAATCTGCCTGAATTCAACTAATGCGGTAAGTGTTGAGATCTTCGAATCGGAATCGATTTGAACACCTGGAGGCAAGACGAAACGACTGTTTTCATACAAGCGTTCATACGAAAAATGATTTGTAGTTAGATTTGGCCTGAGTAGCCCTTGCTGAAGCTCAATGAAAAACAGAAATATAATACAAAATACTTTAAATAAACATTAATATGGGTTTCATTATTTTTAAGCATAAAAGCAATTGAATCAATAATTATTCATTTTTTAAATGACAATTTAAATAATTGGGATAAAATGTCCGTCTTTTGAATCAATACTTTTGAAACGCCAATCTAAAAGCATTAGGTTTTCGGTTTGACAGTTCTACAATTCAATTTGAAAGTTTCAACTTTTAAAATTAACAATAAAAAAGGCTTTTAATTTGAGAGCTGGCTGACTGTCGTTTTGAAAGCACACCGCTTTCTACCAAAAAGAACCAACGCGAACTTTTATTTCTACCAATGGTTTTTTAAATTTTATTAACGATTATTTTTTGTGTATACGAACGAACGATTCGAACGAAAACGGGAATAGAGATGGTGAATTGGATCAAGGCTGAATTTTTCAAGCATTTCAAGATGAAGGATTTAGGTGAAGTGAGAAACTTCCTTGGCCTAGATATCCAGTATTATGACAAATGTTTGACGATTTCCCAGAAAGCCTATGTAGAGAAAATATTACATCAATTTGGAATGCAAGATTGCAATCCTATTTCTACCCCAATTGATCAGCATTCCAGGTGGTCAAAAACTGAAGGACAATTGACCAACGAACCCTACAAGGCTCTATTGGGTTGTCTCCAGCGAGGTCTCCAGTACCTGGCATTGATGTCACGACCGGATCTATGTTATGCAGTAAATGTGTTTGCTAAATTTCAGAGTTCGCCACAGGACATCCATTGGACGGGACTCAAACGAATTCTCAGATATATCCAGGGAGCTAAGGAGATGCACCTGGTGTACAGAAGAAACGATGGAACTCCACTCGAAGGGTTTGCTGACGCAGATTACGCAAACGACGAGGATGAACGACGATCAATCTCAGGATTCCTGTTCACTGTGTATGGTAACACGGTCTCTTGGTCAACGAAAAAGCAAACAACAGTGGCCCTATCAACAACGGAAGCGGAACTCATGTCACTTTGTGGAGCAACCAAGGAGGGTGTGTGGATATTTAATTTATTGCGTGAGATTGGTATCGAATCGGTTCCATTCACCATAAATGAAGATAATATTCCATGCATAAGAATAGCAGAGGAACCACGAAGTCATCAAAGGACGAAGCATATTGACATCAAATACATGTTCATTCGAGAACTAATTCGCGAGAAGAAGATTGAACTAAAATATGTCTGTAGTGAAATGCAGAAAGCAGACTTTTTACGAAGCCCCTTTCTCGTCATAAATTTGAAAGATTAATTAATTTGCTAAATTTGAAAATTGAGGGGAACTGTTAAAATACAATTTCCAATTTGTAAGAGGGCATATAGGATGGTAGGCACGTTGCTTTTCCAACGCACACACACTGACACCGCAGAGGCAGCCGATGTGCCACTCGGTACATAAGAAGAGAGAAGTATATAATAGAAGTAGTCAGGACCGTTTATGAGTCGCTAGTAGAACAGGACCATGAAATGTAATACACTCAATGTAAGCATAACAATGTATCTGATATAAACCTTTTGATAATAGAGAATATTAGTTGTAGGAATTATTCCTAACTGCATTCTCATTCTAAAGTGAAATTGCGTTCTATTGATGACAGACTATTTGCGGGTAAAAGAGAGAGCTTATCTCAGGAGGTGCAGATTTGCCTCTGAGAATTCTCATTGGATCAGGTGGTGATTTTCCCACTGAGTCTAAGTCAGAATAATTTCTGATAAACCACTGCTGCCCTCAGGTGGTGAATTTTCCCACTGAGTTTAAATATAACAACAATAGGGGCCACCAAACGACGTATAATAACTTTTGACTCAAAAACCAGTATTTTTTAGCATAAAAGCTAGCGATTTGCATTTGTATGATTAAAACCCTGCTAAATATGTTAAACATTGCTATCACTATGAGATTATATGTGTTTACTTGGAAATAGGAATAACTTTTCGGTCATCAAAACAAAACTTTATTTTTCTCGGATTGGTGCGAATGTTACTTACGACATAATGAAAATTTGCTCTTGAATTTGAGAAATCCAACATAGACTTCTGCGCGCCTGGTGGCAGGAATAAGCACTAACAGACGGTGATAAGTCTGTGACAGCCCTTGACAATTTCAATGATTGTTTGCAAAATTGTTTAAATTCAATGTAATTTCATGCACATTTCTTGTCAGCATGGATGAATCTCGATAAACATTTCAAAAGGTCCTATCTGCATTGATCGATTCTCTTCATCGACTTTCTCTTTCGTTAATTACTCAGCTGTAAAACCTTTCCCTATTGTATTTGACATTTTGGATGCTAGATAAGAATCTCCTTTATCAAACTATGTTGTAAAATAAGCGCGAAATCTGTTTGCATAGCAGTCGTTATCAAAAGAGAAAGTCGATGAAGAGAATCGATCAAAGCAGATAGGACTATTTGAAATGTTCATCGAGGAATCTTGTACAAAATGCATAAAACTATTTTGTAATGCATTGTTCCTAAATAATAAGCTACTTCAAGACTTATAAATTACAGAAAACATGTTATGGTTTGAAATCATCTGTCGATTAAACAGCAGACAAAGTTGGCCGACTAAATCCATCGACGAAAAACTATTAAATAGACCGATTGCTCGGTGTAGCACCAGACGAAAAACGATTTAATTTGCTGATTATTACTCCATCTGAAAATAATTTTTAAGTGGCAATAGATTTAGTCGGTGGACGAATCGGGTGATTTGGATGATGTTTGTTTATTTGGAAGATATTTTCGAAACAAAGCACGACAACATTTAGCATTATATGCCATTATTACGAGCACTACTTTTTTGCTCGGATTATGTTTTGACTTCCACAGAAACTCGCTAGAATAAATAGAGAATAATAGTGTTTTGGTTAAAATTTCAAAATTGTATTCAGTTTGACAGATTATTTCGAACTTATCACCGCTGCGATTGCAGCGTCACGGTGGTCGATTGAAACTTGGATTTGTCAAAACTTAACTGTCATTGAGTTTCATTGCTCTGTCACTTGTCAGCAGTATTATCGACATAAAAGTATTTTAGTGCAAAAATTGTTGAATTCGTCGCGGAGAAAATTTTGCTTACGTGCGTTTGCTGGCAATCACCATCATAATTTACCAACAGTGCAATGTCTGGTCACCAGTACGTTCCGAATCCGTCGAATTTGTTCGCGGACGAAGACGATATCGAAGACGAGCTATTTCTACGTAACGCACGGCGACCTGGCAGTAGTACCAGTCCTCCCACAACGGATCAAGCTTATAATTACGATCAGTATCAGAAAAATTTCTTATCGCAAAACTATGACACCGACGATGGAGACAAATACGGCCCATCAGCATTAATCGCTGGAAAATCAGTAGTTGGAGGCAATGCGGGGACAGCTTTCACTCGACCTGATGTCCTTGGACCGGAACCTTACAATGAACCCGGAGGCTATGGTGGTTATGGAGGCCAGATTGCCAGCGGATATGGGGTGGATCCGTACGTAGCAGCAGCATCAGCGGCTACTTCACCTTACAATAGTTCAAAAGTGTATCGGTCAGGTCCTAGTTCTAACGTTTACAGTGAGCTGGATTCAGATGTAGACGACGAAATAGTTAGGCAGCGACAAACTTTCGAACAAAGGCGGAGAGAGCTGGAGGAAAGTACGCTGGCTACTTCTCAACGTTGCTTGGGTGTGTTAAAGGAAACCGAACAGGTTGGAATTGCCACTGCAGAAGAATTGCATCGTCAGCGAGAGCAGCTGGAAAAGACTAAGAAGCAACTGGATGAAATAAATAACTCACTTAGATTCAGTCAGAAACATCTCAATAGTCTAAAAAGCGTTTTCGGAGGGCTCAAGAATTATCTTTCTGGAAGGATGGGTCCAGATCAACAGCAAAACAGTTCAACTGGAATACCTCGAACAAACATATCGCCGTCACCTTCCGAGGAAATCTATCCAAATCCGCAAGATTTCAGAATTCCCGATAACTACTGGCCAGATGCTGCCACTCGAATCAGACCTGATTATCATCATCAATCGCAAGATATGGTCCTCACAAATGGATCAACCAGCGCTGCAGGGGGCTTTAGTCATCAGTTGGACCAGAACCTAGACGATATGCGAGGAAATTTGTCTCGTCTTAAACATCTTGCCCTGGATTTGAATCAGGAAATCGATAGCCAGAATGATCTTATTGACGACATCTCTAATCGTGTAGACGACGTCGACGTTAAAATTGGTAAGCAAAACAAAGAGATGAATCGGTTGCTACGAAAGTGAACTTGTCCACAAACAATAATACAACGATGATTCATGATATTTCTCCACAAACAAGATTAAAAGTCCGTGTTATTGTCTTTGTACAAAAGGGCTGAAAGAAATAAGAGAAACGGTATATGATAAAACAAAGCTCTAGCTAACGTCACTTTATTTGTATAAACAATTTTAGAACCTAAGATTTGTATTTTTTGTATATTCTTATTTTCTTGTCTTAAAATAGTATTTTATTCATAATCAAGTCTAATTACAAACCTACCAATCAGACTTGTTCTGGTGCTTCTGCATACAATTGTATCTTACGGTAATGTTGATATCATAATTAAGAACAGATTTTACATGCAGGAGGGGCATACAATTTTTTAAAAGTAATAGATCAATGAAGATGCGGTGAGTTCCATTAGTGACCATTGGTGTTTTTTTTTAACCAGCAACCCATACACAGTTAAGCAATTGGTAAAGCTTTACAGTGTACAGATTTTTAAAGCTTTTTCCGTAATTTTCCGTTTCTTTCTTTCCAAAAAATAAATTAACATCGTTTCCGGGATTAAAATGACTAATAATTCAATGGTTTTATGTATGGTCAAAATATAACTTAAGTATTTCCCTGAAGAAGTTCGTCCTTATCCTTATAGATTTCGTTATAAATACTGTTAGACCTTATTTGTTAGAGCTTTTGGTTTTTAAATTTTACATGTTCTGTTTTGTAAAGCGATAAAATTCTTATTCTATGTTGAATGCCTTATAAGAATTTATGGTCACTATAGGTAGTTATTTGACATAATTCTATCTCCAAAAAATCTTCTACCTCTCAGGGAAATCGTAAATAAGAGAGAACTCTCATATTGCCTATTCTATATTATTCACAATGCATTATATTAATAATACCGTAGCGTACGTCAAGTATTGTACACAAACAAAGCATGGTTTAATAGTAAAATTTTAGTTCTTGCTCTTGGGGACCATGCATAAATGACGTAGCTTTTATGTGGGGAGGTGGTTATCTGCAGATGTTGTGACCGGCGATGTATCAAGGAAGGTACTTACTCTACGGAAGGTCTAGAATTGATCAAAAATTGACATCAGTTAAGTATGCTCCCTTTTGTAAGAGGATATTATGAGATTGAACAATTCCTTATGTTTTTTTTTTCATGTTGAGTTGCATAGAACTCTATGTTTTATTATTATGCTTTCAAGCATTATTTTTGGATGTATCAATGTAGATTCCCAAAAATTTCCAATTAATACAGAACATTTTACTGTCCCACCTAAACCACTTTAACTTATCTTCATTGGTCCATTATTTTTAAAGAGAAACTATTATTATTTGGGTAGAATAGTCAGAATAAATAAATCGAAACACTCAAATATGATTAGAATCTAATATTCGTAAATGTTTCTGATCGTCTAGCGTCTCCTCAATCTTTCACTTCAAATCTAAACAATGATCTTGCAAACAGAAAATAAAGACCGGAAAGGATCGAAACATTCCTCTCCCTATTATTGTAACTGTGTACATTGTTCGCATATCTCTACAAAGCAATGTGAAACCAACAATTTGCATCAACCACATAGATTGATCACTTAAATACAATGGTTATTGGTAATGGAAAAGATTTTTTTGTTTATCTCCTTATTGAGGATACTAAGAAGCAACACTAAGAAACGATCAATAGAAATCAACAAACTCACATTATATATTATATATACTGAATAAAACACTGTTGGGTAATATAGATCAACAATAAATCGAGGTATAATAAATTAAACTAAAAAATTAAGAACGATGATTGCAAAACCGTTTTATGATTAAGAAGTTGATAATCCCGAGGTAAATAAAGGAAATAGATTGGATATAAATAAAGGATGCGATAATCTGCAATATTACACAAATAGATTGAAGCAATTGTTTTATTTTTTACCATTCTTACAGAGAAGGGAATACATATCGCATGAAAAACCAACTTCAGATCCGAGGAAAATGTCTATCTGTGTGTAACGAAATTAATACGCTCATGTTTATCAGCAATCACTTAACCGAATTGAACGCAATAACCGCAAAATAAAAGGTACTATGGTCCCATTGAACGCTATTGAATATTTTTAGAATTGGTCAACTGGTTCAAGAGATATGCCCGAAACATGTTCCGGTGAGGATGGGTTACCCAAACCCATCATACGACACCTCAAACAACATGATAATTCAACAACGGTTCTTTGGTGGTCATACTGAATGCCCTCACAACCGAACATGTTCCGGGAACCCCCGGGGAAGTGGCCAGGATCTGATTTGACCAAACCCCATCATGCAAGATCTCAAATCACATGAGCAGTCTATAAAAAAGTTCTTGATAGCCATACAGTGCCCAAGACCACATTGGTCACATCCGGATGTTCCGGGAGCCCCAGAGGAAGTGGAGAGTTTCTGACTAAAACTATCATGCGACACATAAAATGACATCAGATTTCAAAAACATGTAAATAATGTAAGCTCCTTGATTTGCAATTATCAGCCTCTTGTTATAGATCAAAGGAGCATGGAGGAAATTTAGGGACAATCCATTAAGTACATTACGCTCTGAGGGGAGGAAGATTCAGAAATCTGTGACCCCACCCGAATCCCGGTACAAACATCGTTCATTGCACCTTGCAAACAATTATGCGAAGTTTCATAGAATTCGGATGGGATTCAAAAGCAGTTTTTTTTTCGATCCAAAATTACGTTCATGAAAATGCATTCTACTTGCCTAGCGGACACTGTGAACACGTTATAATTGACAGAATTTCGGTTTTAAACGAAAAAACTGCTTTAGAATTTCCAAAAATTAATAACGTCCCCTTTGACTTTAATGTGGTGTTTACATCTGCCAGCATAATGTAAACAGTTCGTCAGCATCTACCCGCATGAGATTTCAGGAGCAACTGAAATTCGTGCTAGTTGTTTGCGCTGGTGGAGCTAGTCAACTAGCATAAGTGTAAACAGCCAATAAACGTTAAATAAGCAAGAAGTAAATTTTTGCCTGTATTAGGTCTTATTCAGCTAATTTGTACTAACGATCATTTCATATTCCACTATTCACATTATTACTCAAAACGTCTGATACAGCAGGAAACGTTTTTGTATCCGAATTATTAACAAAAGAGAAAGTCGATTGAAAGAATTTATAACTGTAGCATGATCTGTTTGAAAAGTTGCACGAGATTTGTCAACCTCTTTCCTGGTTCATCGACGAATCCAGGTAATTTTTATAAATATTGGATTTCTAAAGCATTGCTCGCAACTGACGACCGTTACTGCCCATATGATGAAAATCCGCAAAGTTGATTTTGATGTTGCATCAGTTAACTTCAGTTGTTATTATCGCCCAAACAATTTTAGAACAGAAATGGTTGATAGAATATAATTTAAAACAAAATCCACGTTAACATACGACCGACACCACCATCGAATCTTCCGACCATTGGCGTAGATAATGCCAAGGGGGCCAGGCCTCCCCAGAATTTTTGATGTTTTGTTTGACTCACCGGTATTTGGTCAAGTTTGTCAAGTACGATGTTACTGTTTAAGAGCGATTTATGAAATCGGTTCACAAACAAAGATTTTATCAAAGTCCTTTAAGTTGACTACTTTTCTTATATTCTGGATTAAAAGAAACAATTGTCAGAAATTATATTAAATCAAAATTTAATCGATAGCATAATAAGACGTCTTCAGGCTCTACAAATTGATCATGAACCCAGGGATTTTTCTTTAACTTCTGGGAGCTTCGTAAAACTTCAAGGAATTCTAAGAAGTTCAGGGAACATCGTAGAAATTGAGGAAATTCTGATAAACTTCATAGATCTTCAGAAAAATTAGTAGAAACAAAGAATTTGGAGAAGTTCTGACAATTCTAAGTTTGAGGAGCTTCGTAGAAGTTAAGGGAATATTATTTTATTTCAGGAAGCTCATTATTGATCGGGAACCTCTATATAATTTCACTTTCACTTTCACTTTCTTGAAGTCTCATGGCCTTGGAATAATAGTGGAAATTACGTACAAATTCAAGAAATTTCGTTTGTGGAACTTTGCGGAAAATCAACTAGAAACGTTTCCAAAAAGATCATCCATATCGACTCTCGCGTCCCGTGGATGACGAAAGATCTTCGCTCGTTGAAAAGAACTAAGAAGGCTGCTCTCAGAAGATTTACTAAACTCCGCACACTGCCACTGAAATGCTACTATGTCAGACTCAACCACGAGTATAAGCGGTTAAGTCGTCTCTGTTTTCAACGCTATCAAAGGAGGATTCAACGGCGGCTAAAATCACACCCGAAATCCTTCTGGAACTTCGTAAATGAGCATCGCAGGGAAGTCGGCTTACCCTCTTTCATGATTTTTAATGGTGAAACTGCTGGAAATCAACAAGACATTTGCAACCTGTTCTCAGCCAAATTTGCTAGTGTGTTTGAAGCCGAGCAACTCTCCGCTAATATCATTACTTCCGCGGCCAGTAATGTTCCTTTGATCAACCAAACGCTCAGCATGGTCGAAGCCACTACAGATACGATTTCTAGAGCAGCATCTAAACTTAAGACTTCAACTAAGGCTGGACCCGATGGTGTTCCGTCGATTATTCTTAAAAAGAACATCACTTGTCTTTTAGATCCACTGCGCCGCATATTCCAGCTCTCTCTTTCCAGCGGCATCTTTCCGTTTTGCTGGAAGACTGCGGATATGTTTCCTGTTCATAAAAAGGGAAGCAAACGCGACGTAAACAACTACCAGGGAATCACGTCGCTGAGTGCTGTATCAAAACTTTTTGAATTGGTTGTCATAGAGTCCCTAAATGCGCATTGCAAGCAATATCTAAGTACAGATCAACACGGATTAATAACTGGGCGTTCCACAACTACGAACCTGCTGTGCCTAACGTCTTACATCACAGACAGTTTGATTGCTCGGACCCAAACGGACGTTATCTACACAGATCTTACGGCAACCTTCGATAAGCTGAACCACGAAATTGCGATCGCTAAGCTTGATAGGCTAGGGATCGGTGGAAATCTTTTGAGATGGTTTCGTTCATACCTCACGGAGCGCCAATTGACAGTAACTTTGGGTACCTGTCGCTCAGCAAACTTCAACGCAAAGTCCGGTATACCTCAGGGCAGCCATCTGGGACCATTGGTATTTCTCCTCTACTTCGACGACGTTCACCATGTTATCACAGAGCCACGATTATCGTTTGCAGACGATCTGAAAGTTTTTCTGCGCATCCGCTCACTCGCCAACTGCCGTTCTCTCCAAAGTCAGATTGACATCTTTGCTGACTGGTGTAGTCTAAACCGACTGGTGGTCAAATCAGCTAAGTGTACAGTTATTACTTTCTCACGCAAGAAACAACCGATTATTTTCAACTACAAACTATTAGGCACGACTATCGAACGGGTGCACTGCGTGAAAGACTTAGGCGTTTTTCTAGACTCAAAGCTGACATACTCACACCATATATCGTATGTCGTCGACAAAGCGTCCAGAATGCTTGGCTTTGTCTTCAAGATTACTAAGAACTTCACGGACATTTACTGCTTGAAATCGCTCTATTGCTCTCTCGTACGATCTACGTTGGAATACTGCTCTGCTGTCTGGAGCCCGAACTACAATAATGGGGCCGAGCGAATTGAATCTGTTCAACGACGTTTTCTTCGCTTCGCGCTCCGTAAGCTGCCTTGGAGATACCCACTTCGTCTTCCAAGCTACGAGAATCGCTGCCAATTGATCAATATCGAGCCCTTACGTATCCGAAGAGATGTTTTCAGAGCCTTAACCGTCGCCGATACTCTGCAAGGAAGAATCGACTGCGAAGCAATTCTGCAACAAGTGAACATTAATGTTCAACCTCGATCACTACGCAACAGTCTTATGCTGAGCCTTCCACTTCTTCGAACTAATTATAGCATAGGGAGCGCTATTTACGGCTTGCAGCTAGTGTTCAACCGAGTAGCGTCGATGTTCGATTTCCTCTTGACACGGAATATGCTTCGCCGAAGATTCTCTGCCTTTTTTGCTGACCGAAGGCGCTTGATGCCCAACAGCTAAGTGTAAAATTTAAGACTTATAATTTTTTAGTAACTTGACAATGCTTTCCTAGTTATTTTCGTTTGTAACTGCAGTAACTGTAGTATATGTATGTCGTCTGTATAATCTGTACTTTTTTTTACAACACATCATTGGGACTATCTAGTCTGTTGATGCAACCATAACAAATAAACAAATAAAGTGAAGCACACTTTGTAGAAGTTTTGCAAATTTCGTAGCATTTTGAGGAGCTGCTTAAAAACTTCATATAAGTGTAAGGAATTTTGAAAAAGTTCAGGGAATTTTGAAAAAGTTCAGGGAATTTTGTAGAAGATCTAAAAATAGTTCAATAAACTTCTAAGAACTTCAGGGATCCTCGTTTCAGTTTAGGGAACTTCGTTGCAGTTTGGCGGAGATCTTACTTCAAAAAAGCTTCTTAGAGGTTTCAACATTCAACGTGTTTTTATATTACTTCATACGCGAAGTGCGATTTTCAGAGTTGGTTGGAAATGCTAACATGAAGCTTTAGTGTGATAATTTATTAGCTAGAGAATGATCTTTAGAAGAGGGTAATTGGATAGTTCCGTTGGAGTACGGCAGTATGCAAATTTAATTGAAGTTGAAAATGAGCGAAGGGCCAGGATGTGCGTTTGACTTTACAACTGTCGCATTAATGGCCCTTCGCTCATTTTCAACTTCTATTCAATTTTCATACTGTTGTACTCTAACGGAACTATCCACCTACCCTCTTCTAAAGATCATTCTGTAGCTAATAAATTATCACACTAAAGCTTCATGTTAGCATTTCCAACCAAACCACCCCCCCTCCCCCCCCCCCAGATTATTTGTAGATGCCTTAGATGTATTTCCAAAAGTGCAGAGATGTTCGGAGATCTTCGTTAATTACGAGAGATAGAAAAAATATGAAATTTTGAATAAATTCAGGGAACTTTATAGAAGTTGAGGAAATTTTGTAGAAGTTCAGGAAACGTTGCATAAGATATTTTTTCAGACATCCTTCCTTGACAGCAGAAAATATTCAAAAGATCTCCATATAAACAAAGATATTAGTAAAGATCTCTGGATATTTTTCCAAGGCTTCAGGTTGATCAAGCTCTGAGGATCTCCAAGTGTTTAAAAATTCAAATATTCTTTCAAGACTTCATATTGTATACAAAAGTTGAATCTGAAGGAATCTTGAATGATGAATCTAGATTGTATGTACATGTTTGTAAATTATCTATGTAGAAAAACCGTGCCTTGATGATTTAGCTATATTGACAAGAATTAGCACTCCAGCAGCTGAATTCCGGGTGTAAATTTTAGTGACGAGATGGAAATTTCAACATATGCCTAATTTGTAAAAATTCCCATCTTTTCGACGAAATGTATGCCCAGAATTCAGCTGCAAGATAGTTCGAATGGCTTATAACATTAAAAATCCTTGATTTTTCAGTGTTTTTATTATTATTAAATAAATTAAAAACATTGAAAAAGCTCTTATTCGTATAAAGTATGAGTAAATAATAAATTGGAACCGAATTAATTTAACCAAAACTCTATTTAAAATAAAACTATAATATCACAATGCTTTTGTAAAAATAAATTCAATAAGTATCTAGTTAGTTAGTATGATGCATCGAATAAAAAATTCTGGAAATCTGGATAAAGTTTTTTTTTCCTCTGTTCGGGACCTAACACTACTGCGACCAGTAAATTGATCTATTGTAGTATATCCCGTGTCCTTAGTTTAGTGCATGTCGTATTACCATAGAGGTAACTCTAAGACCACTGGGTCCCGAAGAAAATCATTATTATTTTTGGCTCACTCAGTACCAGAACAACGGTCCCAAGCAGTCCCAAGCTATTTCACTCACCCCTGCATGTTCTGCATGAATCCACACACCTCTGATGTTATCTGTCAAAATTTCATAGCGAATCAAAACAAACATAGTGTAGTAATAGAATTTCAACTAGAATAGGGTACGTTAATCGTTTGCTTGGGACCGATAGGCTACTAAAGTGGTGAGCCAATTTAAAATCGTTAGTTTCGTATTGATTGTTGGTATTACTCCCATCACTATTGAGAAATGATGAAGTATTCGATTTTTTTACAGTTGCCACTCTTGCATTTATCGCAAGGATCCGACTCTAATTGAAAGGTCCCGCTATTTATACCCTTCGGAGTGTTGAAACACCCTCCAAAGGCGCGCCCCTTTGTCAGTCAAAATTGGATTCCTTAGCAACAAAATTAAAGTATGACACCGATAATGACCATGCATCAGAACCCTAGTCTTAACCACTTCAAACTAGGGAACAACAAATAGAAGATTAGGAATCACAGAGATGAAGACAACTAACTCATTTTTTTTCCTTGTTTCAAGATCATCCTCGGTAGACAAAGCCGAGTCTTGTCACTATCAACAAGGCATAAAAAGTAACAAGGACTAAGATGTGTTCCTTGAATTACTGAAAAATCCTGTTCCCCTAGTTTGAAGTAGTCAGGACTAGGAATTGGTGGTAGATCTTACATCCCGTAATGTACCACGAAAAGGTGATCTACCCACGCTACGGGGCTAAGGATGCTTTTGCAAAAATAAATTCAATAATTATCTAGTTAGTTAGTATGATGCATCGAATAAAAAATTCTGGAAATCTGGATAAAGTATTACCTGCAGTTACCTTTATGGTATTACCACAGACAAACAGACGTAACACTTCATTGTGTATCTTCGTTCACGCATTTAACGGTTGATTTGAATATTATCAGTTACGCGAACTACTCGCCGCAGCGCTGGCATAGGATCACTTTGACGTTTCTATACATTCTATAGAAGTTTTATGCAATATTGTTTGCGAGTTAGCGAGCAAGCTTGTTTTCCGCGAGAAGCCCGAGAGATGTCGTTACTGAGGTCATATGTTTTGAGATACTATGTTTTCAAGTAAAACTTTTTTAAAGAGTTACGTCTGTTTGTCTGTGGTATTACTTTTCTCTTCAAATATCAGAATCTTGACATTCGTAATCCGGATTTTTCTTAATTTTTGTCAGATGTCAAGATTTTTTTGAAATTTTTAGTTCTTAATTTTTTCTTACTTTCTTATCTTGAAGAGTTTTCCTCTCAAAAAATGCTGTAAGTCTCAGAATCTAGGTAAGTTTCCCAAGATCTTGAATTATGAATGAAGTCCAGGAGATTCAAATCTTGTCTTTCTTTAATATCAAAACCTGGTGATTAGGTCAAACATATTATAATTATAAAAATGCTTATTTCATTTGTTTTTAATATTCATGTACTAAAATTTTTTGAAATGACTGTCTAGGAAGGATCTTGCAATTTAGTTTTAGTCTTAGAATTTTATTATACAAATAAGGCTCATGCTCATAGTTTGTCATAAAAGTGTACCCGTGGTATTATGATCACGAAAAGCGATTAGTTTACTCAAAGGGGAATTGTACCAGTAGCGTCCATCAATTCATGATCCTACGTTTTGAAAAATAATCGAGCGCTACTTTGTTCGCGGTTCACTATCATTTGAGGAGTAATTTTTGGGTGGTCATGGGACCGTTCCAAAAGTTGACGAACGCGTTTTACAATCAAAATAATTATAAATTTAACTGTAATAAAATATGTTCTCCAGTATAACGTACTGACATATTGAACTGCAATAAGGTAGGCTTATTTCATTCTCGATAACTATAAATGCGTTAGTTCCTCCACCATATAGCAATTAAGTGCGATGACCATGATGACGGTGAGCAAATGTAGGTAGAGAACGTTTGAGCTTTGCTTGTAGCTACATGTTCAGTGTTGAACAAGCGCTTGGATCAGCAAGCTCTGCTTTCAAATCACGGTTAGTGCATTCGATTTCAACGGTGGTGCTTTAACGTTCCGTCGTTCCTGAAGTGCGTAAACGAGAATTTTTCAACTCATCTTAGGAATATCACAAATCACAATGGGAAAATTGCAAGTTGCGGATGTGGAAGACGAATACAAAAAGTTTCCAGATCTAAAACGTGAAGATGTTAAAAAGATTCATGAGTGGATGGACAAACAACCACATCTGCCGACACTTAGTGGTGTGTATATTTGTTGTGTTTTGTGGTTGTTTTTTTTTTTAAATATATTTGTAAATTTAATTATGGTTGAAGAAGTTTCGTTTATTGGTTTGAAGTAGATATTTCTGTATATTTACTTGAGTATCTGTGGTGTTCCTTACCTACGATATACAAAATGGTCAACTTTGACAAGTTGTTACTTTGTTCTCTTAAGATCAATTGAGCTGAAACGTTCGCCACAGAACTACAAATGTGTTCAATTTTACGATCACAAAATACCAAATTTTTGGAAGCACCTGCCGGAAAGTGAGACACTAGGTAAAATTGTTCAAAATAATGAATAGTGAATATTTGCAGTACATAAAAATTCAAATAAAAAACTGCTATTATTTTGAACAATTTTACCTAGTGTCGCACTTTCCAACAGGTGCTTCCAAAAATTTGGTATTTTGTAATAGTAAAATTGAACATATTTGTAGTTCTGTGGCGAACGTTTCAGCTCAATTGATCTTAAGAGAACAAAGTTACATCATGTCAAAGTGGACCATTTTGTATGGAAATCGGCATGCGCTATGCATCTTCTGGGGAATATTTTTTGTTTTGTATTTTTTTTTATTTAGGAGGTTTTCAGCCAAAGGCTGGTTCGCCTCTGGATTCAAGGGAATAAACACATCTAAAAAAATTGATTGTACACGCAGAAAAATTGATTTTTGTTTCAGGGCCTAATGCATTTTGTTATTGATTCAAACATATTGTATCACTATTTCAACAAAACAAATGTTAGAATCAACAAAATGGTTTTTAGAATCAACAAACAGATTATTTACTCTACAGCCAGTTTGTTGATTCACAAATATTTTTCTTTGAATTAACCGAATAATATATTTGAATCAATACCAAAAATATATTAGGCCCTAAGCCAAAAACATATCCATTTGAATTTAAAAATCATTTCTCTGCATTTAGCCAAATGCTATCTATAATGACTTTGCTTTTAAATAAAAAAAATTTCAATCAAATTATTAGTAAAATAGATTAATTTTTTTTTAATATTTTCTCTCTAGCAAAAATAGAAGTCAATTCAGAGACTTGAAAATAATTCTGAGATAGTGGAAAATTTATTAATAGATTTAGGAGAAAACCAAATTTTCATGGATTTTTGAAAGTCTATGTTTTCAAACGATGGTACAATATGACAAACATGCGAATTCATTGTTAGATTAACAAAACGAAGTAGCATTGATTTTAATTGAAGACTGATGATTATTTGACTGATGGGCTTAAATATACCAGCTCCAGGCCATAAGAAGAAAAAAAAAAAAAATATGTTGATTCTTCTCCGATTTGCGTATTTGACATTTTCCAGTGAATTGTAGCACAAAATCGTCACTTCTGATCAAAATGACGTCTAAGACAAAGTTATCTAGAAAAGTAAAGTCGTTCTCAGAAAAATATATATGGTATTTTTTTAGTATATATATAAATAAGTGTTTTGTTTTCAGAATAAAGCTCATAAAAAATGCAAACTTTTGGAGTATTTAAATCGCAGGACATCAACTTTAGGTCATATTTTTAAACTTAGTGTTAACAAACTTTTTCATGTAATATTTACACGGCTAAGAATTTCGTTTTCTGTGTAGAAATTACTCAAAAACACGTACTAGTAAAAAGTTCTTGTTCTACGAGTTTTGTCAATTTTAAAGTGTCCATGGTTTTAAATATGCCAAAAGTTTGTATTTAAAAAGGGCATCACTAAATCTGGCACTATGTCATTTTAAAATGAGTTTATGGCATTATAAGTGCTCATTCATCATCATCCATGCACACAAGTTATATTAGTAAAAATAAATCTTCAAAGCATCATTTCTCTCGTGGTCCCACCCACTTACCCTACACCCAACCGGTGGATGTAAGATTCGCTTACAATTATGTGGGATTCATCATCAGAGGATGTAAGTGGAGACCGCATGAACCGAGGATGCGATATACCTAGCTGCGGTCCGATGTAAGAAAATTGGAGACCGAAAAATGTGGAGTTGTATTAGTGAGTGAAATTAATATGTCGAAAAAAATAGAAAAGAGGTTGCCGACTGGACTCTAAAACCACGGACGTTGCGACTAGCAGACCTGTGCTTTCTCCACTGCTCTCTCCATGCTTCTGAATATGGTCAGCCTAAAAGCAAACATGAAGCGCTCATTTTCTCGCATGCTCGACTTCGTATGCTTTTTCTGCTGGAGAGATTCGAGTTAAGTGTGTGCGTCGTTCTACAATGTTCTACAATGTGCGTCGTTCTACAAGCTTACTGGTACCTTGTATAGACCAAAAGCGTAGATGCAACACGAAATAAAAGTGCTCGACTTCGTATGCTTTTTCTGCTGGAGAGATTCGAGACAAGTGTGTGCGTCGTTCTACAATGTTCTACAATGTGCGTCGTTCTACAAGCTTACTGGTATAGTCGAAAGCGTAGATGGAACACGTAATAAAAAAAAGACAAAAAACCATTACATCGCCTGCATGGTCAATTGCTAACATTCGTTGCGATGTTCATGAACAGAGGATGATAGGAACTGGAACTAACATTCATTGTAATAGATTTTTGGTTTGCGTGTATGGTCTCTTAATATGTTTTTTTTGATTATTCTATTTACAACCAATGTCGCAGTTTTTCATCAGAAATAGATGGCCATAGAAAAATAGCAACATTGGTTTATTGTCTTGTCTCAGCTCTATATTAAAAATAAAATAAACGATATTTTGCTGTAATTTATACCATTTTTTTAAGCATTAGATAAAATTCAACACGATTTTTCACATTGTAGTGGAAATCAAATAGAAATAATAAGATTTTTGTCACACAAGCTAATGCTCATACGTACTCTCAAGTCCAACTTCCCCAGTGTGCATTAACATTTATACACTAGCGACATCTGCTGCAAAACTCGAGCTAGTTTCATTCCATTGAAGGATTTCCAATAAGAAATCTGGACGCACCAAACCATTAACACGTGTGGAAATTCTTGAATTATTGATGGCACATTGATGTTCTACTGCTACTTTTGAATTTATGTTGCCAATTTTCAATTTATTGATGCTCTGTTTAACAGTTGACTGGCAAACCAAATATTTTCTATTGAAATTTATCTACTTTTCAAGAAGGTACACCGGGGCAAGTGGGACTTAAAAATTTGATAGTTCAGCCACTCAGCATTACGAGCTTGTGTAATTCACAATAATCCTTATTTGGAAATTTTCAATACATCAAATAGATGGTAGCAGCGCTAAAGTACCCAACATGGTGTATTATATCTGTTTTTCATTTATTTATTTTTGTAATCCACTCAATTGATGGTGAAGCGAAAATTTATTGTCCTGAAAAGTTCTGTAAACATACTTTTTACAGTTTCAGTAAATAAATATTTTTCGTTTTGCAAAATCTGGATGCAGTTGTTTGGTATATATATTATTTTGCACAGCGAAAAATGTTTTATGTGCAATTATTACTGAAAAAGCTTGTTTGTCTGGTGACAGATGATCATCACATGTATATTAAACATAAATGTAACGTTTTTGAACTGAAAAAACTGCAAGTACACATCATGCTCGAAAAGATCGATAACATTGGATTCAAACACATTGTTGTGATAGGTCTCAATTGCCCCGGGCCATTTATTAATTTAATATACCGTGACCTCTGGGATTAATGTACTATTGATGCAAACTATCTAAAACTTGCAATCTCTTTCGTGTACATTTCTTCAATTTACTTATGATGATCACTGCCAGCAAAACAGGCCTATCTCAAGTAAATTTGGACAAAATGCTTCATAAAAGATGAGTGCGTGTAACTTTATTCGCTAGTTCAAAGTGACAGGTTAGTAAAACGTGTTTCATGGAGACGGGGTTGAACGCAATAATCATTTTTTCAGTGTATACAATGTAAGCGGTAGCACTGTATCTTTCATCTTCAGGAGGGTTTGACCCTAGAATTTCCCATTAAAACGAGTTATATCCACCGTTCTAACGTACCCCGTAAGCGGCGCCGGTAGTGTAGGGGTAAGCGTGATTACCTCTCCCCCCAGCAGGCCTGGGTTCAATCACAGTCGGCGCCGCCGGCATGTTCTGAGTCGATAGGTAGGGTCCAGGTGTGGGAGCTGCCTCCCTGGCGTCGGTACCATTGGTGCTCAGCACTCAAAACAAGATCGACGAAAAAAAAATCAAGAAAAAAAACGTACCCCGTTTTCTCACTTGCCCCGGTGTACCTCAATTGATTTAATTTAATGATGATCAATTCATTGCTCCTCAGAGGAGGTTGATTGGTCGATCATCTGTAGTTGAATTTTTCACTACCATCGGCGATAGCAAATATTTATTTAAACGTAAACAGTGACTTGGATCGTCGTCACCCACTCAAACTAACTTCATCACACAAATAAATGGATAAAAATAACAACATGTTTCCCCTGATTTGCGATAAATCGACGATTTAAAATTTCCATTCGATAGTGGTGGTTGTACTTTGCGTCATTGAATGGTCAACTGCGGATAATCGAGTACGACCTGTCAACCTGGCGCAGAATTTGGGTTTCATTTGATATTGAACATCCAAGCCACAAGCTGTTAAAATTAGTACTTTCGGAAGTAGATACTGACCTCAAACGATTAGGTACCTTCACTCAGTCATTGACTTCTCAATGTCAAAGTGCTTTAGAAATTGCTACCGCTCTCATTCATTTTTGCACAGTAGCCAATGCTAATAATTGCTCCGAGGTTCCCAATAATTTGCAACGTAATTGCCGTACACACATTTTGCGTGATCCGCAATATCATTAGAAGATTCGTCATGGGATACTCGCTCAGATGCTGAAGGTAAATGATCTTTCAATGGTGAGAGAGACGTGAATCACAAATAATAAGCTATAGCTTTGTTCGTTTCATATTACATTAGTAGTTGCTGTTGTCAGCTTCAGGTATTTATTTAGATGAACATTTATATAATTCTATACTAGGGTAACTGTTCCAGTTAGCAGCAACCTTTCTGGTGGGTTCTTTAAACATTCCATACGTCGGAATGAGATTACATCATATGTCATATTATTAATTATTATTATTTTACTGAAGGCTTGACCATCCCTTATGGCATGTTCAGACTACAGAGATATTTTAATAATGTCGTCAGGCTTGTTACCTTCCAACATGTTATAATTTCTCTGTCTGACCAGTGCTTTTATCTTCGTTCAATCATCAGCCTTTTAACGTCATCAAGATAACCTTAATATTATATTTAGACTAAAGAGCCAAAGTATGTTGCAAGACTTGAAGACATTTCCCATGTTGATAATTATTGTAACATGTTACAGAGGCTCTAATGCGACAAACAAACAATTTTAGCTGCAGACTAGCTTATACAGACCTACATTAACTGTACATGCAAATTTTTTGCAGTATAAGCTAATCTGCAGCAAAAATTGTTAGTTGGGTATAGCTTGCCCTATCATAGTCAACCTTGGAAAAATGTACAGATAATATTCAATATCATCAAGTCGTTATAACACAACGATTGATGAGTTTGTTCAAAAGATAAATTTCTTCCCTTAGGCTAAACGCTCCTATAGTTGTGGGTGATTCATTTTGGTTGAATTGAAAAAAAATAATTTGATAACCTACCTAACTACGAATAATTTAACCTAATTAGCAAGATTGACTTGATCTCAGACAGGCATCTCTGAACATTTCGAGGATAAGTGTACTCCGCTCATCCAGTGACTGCAGACCAGCTAGGCGAAATCAAAATCAAAATTCAATTAAATTCGTGTATTTCAGCGAACAGAAGTTATAAAATTCCTGTGAATATTAAATTAAATTAGGATAAGTATCATATAAGCACAAACGAAGTGACAGACGACTAACTGGCGAAGAAATCCATTTAAATAATGTGGTTCACAGTAATAGAATTTTCTTGGAAGCTTGTGCCATCATCCACCAGATGGGTTAGTTTTTTTGTTTTGATTTGAACAAAGTTGATTTTGTGTACAATGATTTTTTGACAGTGTGCAAAGAGTGCGTATCATTTTGTCATTTTTTTTATGCATTTCAGTTTTGAGTAGAGTGAAAGAGATAGAACCAAAACATTCTAGTACATTTGGTGAAAATGCTAGTTCAATCTAGTAGTAGTGTTGCCATGTGGTACAATCCAGTAGTAGTGGTGCTGCCATGTGGTACACTGAAAAATTGCAATAGCAGGTTAGTCACCAAAGTTTTCGAGCCGCTCCGTCTGTCACTTCGTTTGTGATATAAGGCTTACCTTTTAGTGATTCTCGCCGTTTAATCAATAAATTGTTATCGTTTAGGTCGTTTACCAACCGACGTTCGCCAAATCTCTTGGAGCAGTATTTTCAGGAACATCAAAACATGGGCGATGAGTGTCAATGGATCGAATACCAGCATCAGCGTGCGTAGAATATCCCTTTTTGTTGGCCGAAGATTCCCTGAGATGAGTTCCTGGTCGTATCGTGCGGAGACCTTGTAGGTGAAGCAGTCCTTTGAGGTATCGCACCACATACCAACGTCGAGGTTCTTCTCCTTCGTCGTTTCCTCACTCACCGCCACCAAGACGCTACGCGAGTTCGATATCGAGTTCCGCATCTTGAAACCGGCCGATGCGTGAATCCTTTTCACGTCCTGTACAAACTTAACTGCTTCCTCTGCAAACTTCACGCTCACCAGCATATCATCCACATAGTGCCGTTTGTCGCGCCAGTGGTGTGTTGGTAAGCGTGATTACCTCTCACCCCAGCAGGCCTGGGTTCAATCCCAGTTGGCACCGCCGGGATGTTCTGAGGCATAACATCTCTGATCACGCCTTCCTTCGAAAGGGAAGTAAAGCCGTTGGTCCCCGGATCATGAGTTGATGGGTCGATAGGTAGCGTCCAGGTGTGGGTGCTGCCTCCCTGGTGTCGGTTGCATTGGTGCTCAGCACGGAAAACAAGATCGACGGAAAACAAATCAAGAAAAAAAAGTGCCGTTTGACAATTGCATTGACAGCTTCCGGATGATCCCGCTCGAACCGCATAGCGTTACTAGTTTTCACATATTGTGCAGTACTTGGTGAGCAACAAACACCGAAGGTCATCACTGTAGTATAGTAACGCTATTATATAATCGTAATGCCTGTTGGCTTAGGGATCTGCGTTGACTGATGTGAGAGAGTACAAACAATAAAGACAGAAGTGTTTCAGAGAGCAACAGATAACGACGTGTTTTCCTTCCTTCTCCTACGGTCTCCTACGGACACTACAATCACCTGCACTACGTAGACGCTCGGCTCCGTCGCTTGGTCGTCTTCCTTCCATGACAGATACGTATTTCGACTACAATGTGCAGTCTTCATCAGTGTCATTCCCACTAAAGAACTTATCAAAATCTAACCCCCTTAAGAACTCATCCCTAGGTAAAAAAAAGTCAAGATCACATGAATTAAATGAAAGATAACCTTTTTTGCTGTTTTATTTAGGCATTCCGCTAACAACCCAATTTCATTACTTCATTATGATGGCATGACTTTTTTACCTAGGGATGAGTACTTAAGGTGGTTAGATTTTGATAAGTTCTTTAGTGGGAATGACATTGATGAAGACTGCACATTGTAGTCGAAATACGTATCTGTCATGGAAGGAAGACGACCAAGCGACAAAATTACATATTAAGAATCTCACTGTTCCACTATTTTTCGTTGAATTATCACCTTTTAGTTTAGGAATAAATTATTATTAGATAATAGTTAGCATATAAGTTCACTAGGTTTAGTTCAAGAAGTAAATATAGAAGTATTTTAGTCTAAATTTATAAAACTTTCCCGTTTGGCGTCTGCCTACTACACAAAGATCAAAAACTACCCAGAAGGAAGTACTTTTCCCTCAATTCCGGGGTTTAGCCCAATAACCCAAATTTGAGTAAATCACAGGTAGCAGTTTCCATTTATCACCAGCAAAAAATTACCTACTTAAGTATATTCCGAGGTATATTCTACCTAAAATTAAGTTATGCACTATGCAATTTACCCAACAGTAACTTATTGGGCTGAACTATATCGTTGGGTCGAATCTCTCGTTCTTTTTTTGACAACAATAACGAGTGCAAGTGAGAGGCTAACTCAATATCAAGTAAAAAGAACAGATCTTGTTCTGGATCCTTTAGAGTTTGAGGTGATGGCACAGCACAGTTCTCCCAGATTGGCGTCCCGTACTCAATGGCGGGGTCGATGATTTGCTTGTGGACGGCAAACTTGTTTTAAGGGGAAGTTCGCCGCTCCGAAAAAAATAATTACGTTTTGAATTGTCTAAAAATATAGGAAAAAGATATATAAAATCAAAAGCATCACATGTTTTCTTTACGTAATATAGGCTGTTACCTCTATGGTATAAGTCATCATGGCAATGGGAGTATTATGAAGGTGGATAAGCCGAGGTGAATTGAAGTGCTGAAATACTATGGTCTGTGTTTTAGCTGCATTGATTCAAATCTTCCAGCTTTTGAAATAGTCGGACAGAACACCCAGGCCTGATTGAAGTTTTCTCGTCATAACACGGATCACTCGACTCTTAAGGCCCACGCAAATAAGATCCGGATCGGACGCGTTGCGGCAAAGTGACAGCTAAATCTATTGTCTAACTGTCAAATTAACGTCAACGCAACGCAAACGGATCTAATGTGGGTGGCCCTTTATAGATGATGGCAGTGTCATCCGCGAACATTCACAAAATACCACCACCCGGAAGGGGAGCAACATCTGACGTGTAGATGTTGAGGAGTATAGCAGGCTACCCTGGGGAACCCAGCGTCAACGTTAAACGTATCAGAAGGTGAATTGTTCAAGACGTCCTGAAATGATCTGCCCGACAAGTAGTTTTTGATGATCTTAACAAGGATGATCGGAAAGTTGTATCGATGCAGCTTGTACACGAGACCATCATGCCAGACATTGTGGAACGCCTTCTCTACTTCTAACAATGCCATGGCAGATGTATTAGAAACGGACTTGTTCCGCTTGATGATGTTAGTAACCCGTGCGAGTTGGTGGATGGTAGAGTGGCCTTTCGTAAACCCGAATTGCTCTTTGAGAAAGATGTTATTATCATTTGAAAACACCAGCAGACGGCTGAGTATCAACTTTCGAGATGGATGACAAGAGGCAGATGGGGCGATAGCTTTTGACACTGGTATAGGGTCTTTGTCAGGCTTGTGAATTGGAATGATTTTGGCTAAATTCCAGCATGCAGGGAAGTAGCCAAGCACCAGATACGTATTAAAGACCGCTGCAATGTGTTCAAAGAAGTGAACACTCAAGCTTTCCAACTCGAGGTTGACCACTCCATCGACACCAGCGGCACTAATGTTCTTGATTGATTTAATAGCTGCTATCACTTCATCAGCCTATATACTACTTTCGTCAGGGACAACTACGGGGTGGCAGCGACATTGCCTCCGGTACTACAGGATCGTGGGGACTCGAGGATTAGGCACCCCAGCAGTAAACGAGACCGATGTAGCAGCAGCAGCCATTCGGTTGTTCAGAGAAAGCGGCGGAAGCACCGGAATTTGGTGCTGTTGGGAGATGGCAGGAAAGTTCTGCCCTTTGTTTTCTGGCACCCTTCTGCGGTCAGTTTGATTCTGCGTAGAGGATTTTTTGCAGATTGCGTTAAATTTCGCTCTTTCCGGGCACGTCTTGCTGGTTGCCCGATGTGCTGTCCCACTATTCGCACATTTGGGATCTGCGTCCTCCATTATCTCGTAGGCATCAGATGCGTGCTGCTCACCGCAATTGTTGCAGTGGTAGGCTATGTGGAAGTTTTCCGTACCTTGTTCGAACAGCAAGCAGTTCACGCATTGGGTGACGTCAAAAGTTGACAGGTTTGTACCGTTCCCATATCACCACGATGTGGAACAGCACCCGAATATTCTGCAGATCATTGATACACGTTGAGTTCTTCCCCGCATAAACAATAACCATAAGAAGCGCCTAACAACCAATTCGGGATATGATCCCAACTTTATGTGGTATGGACGTACCATCTATGATATCGTAAGTGCATGATACCCGTTTATTAGGGTCTCCAGGTGAACCAGATACAGCTTGGAACGGTACTTGCGAGTGGCGTCATGCCGATTCATCTTGTTAATCTGGATTGGCTTGCGTCCGTTCTCCTTCAACTCTTTAGACTGTGTGTTCCATGTTGGGGAGGCCACGTAGGACTACCTTGAGAGGCTTTTCGGCCTCGTGGTCGCGGGAGAAATACTCCAAATTTTATTGCTTCAACACCGTCTCGACGGCCCTGCTGGCACCATCAGCTTGTAGGCTTAGTGCATTTGAGACCTTTACCTATGTAAAAGTCGATTTTCTATCGCAATCCTCCTGGGAATCCTTTTACGAAGAACGGTGGATCTTTCTTCTTATTTTCACCGTCAGTTCATTGCCGATTTCCAGGATGGCATAACGATTATTCGCCAACAAGTTTTTGGATGCCAAGAGCACTGGCGTTGTCTGATTGGGATCGGTTCACCAAAAACCGCGAAAAAAAGGACGCGAACTGTACTTTGACGGTCAAGCAAAGAATGCCGTGAACGAGGACTTTAAATGATCTTTGTTTCTTGAATTTGTATGGTTTACATGTTTGAATTCTCAAGTGACACAGACGTCCCAAGTAACATTGCAAATTTTATCGAAGTTTTGAAGCATTCTACAAGTCTAAATCATGGTCCTCAGAACCCTCATAAAACCATAATTGTTACTTGGGGTGTCTTTTCAACTTTATTTCATTTTAAAATTTTAAAATTATTATTTATGTTTCTAGTCTTATCAAGCATGTTTAGAAAATTCCCACCTTAATGGGTTTGGTTTGTTTGCAATTGGAAAAAGGATACTACTGTAACTACTAATCAAGACTTAATGTGTGACGAGCAACCATCGATCCCATCTCCCATGTGATAGAGTTAGTGACAGGTATAGCCATTGACTATATACTACTATAGAGACAAAGGGGTTTGTCCCAGTTGATATAATAGCGTGGTATACAGTAAGTGTCGTCTACCACATCCCCTCTTTTACCAAATTTAATTTACTTTGGTTTATGTCAATGTTTTAAAGATACAAAGTAACGTATAAAAATGTATACCGTAAAACGGGGTAACATTGAAAGTTTAAAGTATATTCTAAATATGTTTTTACAGCAATGACTGTTTTTCAAATTTTATAGTTTTAAATAAAACAAGGACTGAGGAACCACGAGTTAATTCGTTAGTAATATGTTGAACGAAAATTAAAGAATTTGCACTATTTTTTAGTTTTGTGACCGAACTTCAGTATTTTGATTTGGGGTTACTTTGATAATGTTCGATGAATGTAGAAAAAAAATGAGTGAAACTCTAACAATTTAGTTCTTTAAATATGAAACTTTGAATGAGTATATAATCAGAAGACATCATAAGCAATAAGCATACAACATTGAATTTGTGATGGCTATATCGGAAATACATTTCATAAGTGATGGTTTGAGTGCTTTTTCAAAAAGACGAAAAACACGAAAATGGTTTTTTTATATTTTTGTAAAATATGTAACACATACTATATAAATACTATGTATCATATCAACGGAAATACCCTAAATAAGCTACAATATGGAACCAATGTTTCTTATTTGGAAAAAGCACAGAGAGTAAATTTAATCTTTATATTATACTATCAAAGTTACCCGCATTATCAAAGGTACCCCGTTTTACGGTACTTATCTTGTTGGACTGTAGCGTCTTCTGGGCTTGATAGCAGACTGCGGTCTGCGAATAGTAAAATCGCCTACTCCAGAGGCAGAATAACTTGAAGGTTGCGCTTCCGGTTGACTCCCGGTTCCGGATGATTCGTCGATATTACCATCAGATGGCAGGGACAGCCTCTTTAAATGAGATACGTTGCGGTCATACTTCTTCCCTGTATCGTTGGATTGCACGGTTACGTTTGATCCAATTCTGCCCAACATAGGGAACTTCTCTTTCGAGTTCCACTTTCCAGTCATCATAAAGTGCATGAGCAATTTTCATACTTTTAAGGAGTGACCGATTCTGTCTTTCGACTTCGCCTTTGGTGATGTGTGGTTAGGATAAGGTACTTCAATGTTCCTAGAAAACTCTTCAAATTCCGTTGACACGAACTGTTTTGCGTTGTCTAGAGTTATTGTTCTAGGAGGGCCCCATGTCATGAAAATCTGTTTCAACCGCTTAATACTTTCTGGTGCTGTAATTCGTTACATGACCTGGATTAAGAAAGTCCAAAGTGGTTTTGTCCCTTAAAGGTGAAGCAAGTTTTTATTTTCATTGCATCCCGGCAAATCTGTAATAATAGACGTGAAGTGATAAAAGTATTAATTTAAATGAATTTACTGAAAATAGTACTAAAAAGTAAATTTCAGATAAATTTTACATAACTCCCTATATCTTAGTTCTTTGATGTCTTCAGTAACTTTTTATAAACAATGATCTACAACCTTGACGGATCAGTGCTCCCTTAGCAATCAGCACAGGCAGCTGTGTGTTTTATCGGTGCGGGACACACGATAGCAACAATGCTTATTGCACAACCGTGAACAATTAATTTTCCATTATGCCGATAGAAAATCAGTCGATGTCACCTGCGGGGGGCACCGTTCAGTACGTGAGGTTGTATGACCTACCACTAGAAGTCCCGAATAATGATCTATCGTTGGTGCTGGGGAAAAACGGTGATTTGAAGAGTGTCTTTCGTAAAAAATTTCCAGCCGGCATGGGCCTCGATATGCTGGAAGAAGAGATAGTTGAGATGGATGCTGACAAGAATGATGGAGAGAAAGCAAGCGCTGCTGAGACGTCAACTTAATTTATTGCAATCCCAGAGCATTATTAATTTATTCCTTGAGGATTCAAGTCCTGTGCAATGGCGACAACCAAAGATACCGACTGACCTACAGGTAGTGGCAAAGCACACCAAAACAAAATCTGCTATCGACTGTCCGAACGATTGCGTGATATACACTGAGAAGTACAACCGGTTTCAACCACAGTTGCAAGCGAAACGATCGTTTTTTATCTTTTATTTTATCATGCGTTTATTTTTCCAGGCTCATTTTCCGTAGCTTTGCGGAGCCGATATTCATTGTTTAAATTACAAACTTACTTAAAACTAACGTTAGAAAAGCGGGGGCCGATTACTCGTGGCTATCTCGAGGTTAGGGGTAACAAATTGTAACAAATGGATTGCAGGGTAGCGATTGAGAACACAAGGTTTGGAGCGCAATGTGCTCTTGATCTCAAACTAAGCGACATACTGATGAAAAACACAGACATGGGGGTATACCGATGGGACGCTAACAACTTGGGAGAACACAAGATGACACTAACTACTAAATCCTCAGATCTATCCGTTTTAAAAAACACACAAATTAAATTGCAATAGTCGAGATCTCGGCTCGCCAAGATGTATCTAACGGGTCGCATAGGTTGTTTTCCTCGGGCCCTGAGGGATGTGGATAACTAGGATCTAGCAACACAATGGAAGGTGCATGACCAAAGCACGTGGTCGATCTCGTGATAACCACTACCACAAGCGCATAAATTGCTACCTGCGAGCCAGATTCAAAAGAAATTCGAATCTAACGAGCAGTGATGCTCCTTTGAACCACGGCTTGATCGACACCTGTGGGAGAATAGAATGTAACCATCTTCCCAGATCACTCTCATTCCATTTTTGTTGCCAGTTGGTGAGGACTTGTTGACGAGAAAAAATCCTCAAAGGCGATTTGTCGATCAAAAATATCGCCTTCCATAGCGCCAACTTTAGTCAACGAGTCCGCTTTCTCGTTACCTGGAATAGAGCAATGAGATAATACCCAGACTAAAGTGATGGTATAGGAGCAGTTAGATAAACTGCTCCATCGGCCTCAATAAACGAATAGCCTCCAATGAGGTAAGACTATCCGTAAAATGAAATAATGGTAATTTGCTCTACTGCGTAGAATATGGCTGCTACTTCCGCAACATATACGGAACAGGGTTTTTGCAGTTGATATAAGGCGCTTTGAAATTCGTTGCATACTCCAAATCCAGTGTAAGCGTTTATAGTTGACTCATCTGTGAAAAAACTCCTATTGTTACTGACATGGTGATACTTGTTTGCAAAAAATAAGGGAACAACCATCGACCGATGGTGATCTGGTATTCCACGGATTTCTTGCAATTTGGAGACTCATGAATCTTGTTTGAGGATTTCTGTCGAGCAGCTTCTCAAAGTTTTCTATTACCAATGGGTTCATTGCTTCACAACGGATAAGAAACCGGAAGGAGAGTTCCGCGAAACGATCTGTCAGTGGGAGAACACCTGCGAGTACTTCGAGGCTCATCGTATGCGTCGAGTGCATACAGCCAAGCGCGATTCGGAGGCAACGTTATTGAACCCGTTGCAGTTTCAGGATGTGTGTTTTTGCCGTGGATTGAAAGCAGAAGCTACCGTACTCGTGAACCAACAAGATGGTTGTTCGATACAACCTGATCAGATCTTCCGGGTGTGCTCCCCACCAAGTTCCTGTAATTGTACGAAGAAAATTGATTCTTTGCTGGCATTTTTGTTTCACATACGCAATATGTTTTCCCCACGTGCTTTTGGAATCGAACCAGACACCTAAATACTTGAAAGATATACTTTGAGTGATTTTTCTACCCTTTATTTGAAGCTGCAACCACTGTAACTGTGCAGGATGATGCTTCCTAGAAAAAACAACCAACTCAGTTTTCTCCGGAGATAATTCGATACCTAGCTTCATAGCACAAGTAGACAAATTGTCTAAGATATCTTGCAATGGTCCTTGCAGGTCAGGTGCGCTTGGCCCTATAACAGACACAACGCCATCATCTGCAAGCTGCTTTAGCGAGCAATTTTCATCAAGACAACCATCAATGTCTTTTACATAAAAAATTATAAAGAAGGGGGCTTAAACATGAGCCCTGTGGGAGACCCATGTAACTAATTCGTGAAGTTATCGAGTTTCCATGAGAAAAGCTCACATATTTCTCAGACAACAAGTTGCTCAAATAGTTGTTCATAATTGGTGAAAGCAGGGGTTGAAACAGTTGACGTTTTTACTACACTTGCTTCGTTGTTGTGTGTGACAGTCTGTTTGAATTCGTAAACTCATGCTCTACCGTCGTCTCTCTCACACAACACAACCGGTAGAATAACATTCGAGCAAAATGAAAATTATCAAATAACTATCATATGACATGTGTGATTTCGTTTTAATTCCTCAATTTGGTGTAAATCAAGCCATTTCTAATCAGAAATATTATTACTACGACATCGTTGCTTGCTATTTTCAGAATTTACATAAGCACAATATCAGCAGCTCTTATTATGAGAAAAACTAAAATACATACATTCGTGACGGTCTCCGGCGACAGTGTCGTATGACAGAGCCTGTCATATGACATTTTAGTTTGGTACTGTACTATAATTACTTGTTTTGCAAGTGTCGGAAGCAAAGGCAGTCGATTATCACAGAATATGTGTTAACTACCGTGACCGCTTACAAGACTGGGTGAAAGCCCACTATCGTGGAGTTTATCCGAAAAAACATCGATACAAACAGAATCAAAAGCCCTCTTAATGTCCAAGAAAACTGTTGAATTTCAGTTGAAAGCAATGCAAGACAGTCGCTCGTTCCTTTGCCTCTCTGAAATCCATATTGTGTATCTGAAAGTAAACCATTCCACTCGATCCATTTGTCTAGACGAAAAAAATCATTTTCTCCAAAAATTTCCGTATATCGGACAGCATCGCGATGGGACGGTACGACTTATAATCCGACGCGGGTTTACCGGGTTTTCGAATGGCGATAACTCTTACTTGCCTCCAGTCATCCGGAACAATGTTGTGCTCCAGAAATAGATTGAATAAGTTCAACAAGCGTCTCTTCACGACGTCTGGGAGATTTTTGAGCTAGTTGAACGTTATTCTATTCATTCCTGGAGCTGAGTTGTTACATTAGAGGAGAGCAAGTGAGAATTCCACCATCGAAAACGTGGAATCTGTGCCGTTCTACCTTAATAGTACTAATTGCATTAATGTTAAATTGCAGCACTCAATAATTTTTTTTTTGTATTTGTAGATCTGGAAATAATTTTATTCTTGCATTCTAATTATCATCGAATTGAATCTACAAAAACTACCATCGACGCCAACTATACATGCCGAAGACACGTGCCAGATTTTTTTGCTGATCGTGATATTCTATCTAATGAGCTGAAAACTATCATGAACCTAGTGTGAGTATATACTTATGATTATTATCTATTTAAAACCCACTTAGCTAAATATGTTACATATTTGTATTTGTATTTAAAATAATTCATCTGAAAATTTAGTCTTATTGAATAAAATTAAAGCTAATTTAACACAGACCTAATCCGATTTTCAAAACGTCTAGTTGGTTCATTGAACTCAAAAAACTCTTTGACAGCCGTAAACGCGCGAATACACGCTGAGATTGGTTCGTTGTTCCCAAAAATGGTTTGGTGAAAACTTGGTTGTAGGAACGATGTATTCCGAAGGGATCTGCTCGGCACACGAAAGTTCAACATTGCAAGCAGTTCGGGGCATCAGTTTCACCATTCAACAGCTTAGCAATAAGCAAAGATTACGTGACATGGTGAGGATGTTAAACAACGGACGCATTTTTCCAAAATTGGACGGACAAGTGCACAGTACAATGACTTCCAACAATGTGGGTCCGAAAAATCCTTCGCAATTTTTGGAATAAAGCCCAACTGTCACGTTGCATTAGAAAAGTAGGCCGCGCTGCGAAAATGACGTGTTTTTGTTTTGCTGCGTCGTTTTCTCTCTTGCAAAAGTTAAATAAAAAAAAAACAATTGTGATCTAGAAAAAGTTAAATTGAAAGCACAGAAGTGGTATAACAAATGTTTCAAGTTATACACTGGAGTCGCTTTTTACGCGGTTTTTTTTTACACGGTTTTTTTTTACGCGGATTCCGGAATTTACGCGGTTTTTTTTTACGCGGATTTTGGTTTTTTTTTTACGCGGATTTCAGAATTTACGCGGTATATCGCTTTTTACGCGGTTTTTTCTTACACGGTCTTTTTTTACGCGGTTTTTTTTACGCGGATTTCGGAATTTACGCGGTTTTTTTTTACGCGGATTCCGGAATTTACGCGGTTTTTTTTTACGCGGTTTTTTTTTACGCGGGACGTATCACCCGCGGGACGCATCACTCCAGTGTAATTATCAAATTCCACGTGTCCCTAGTGTTTGTAGCAGTGATCAGTAATATGAGCTGAATGTAGAGTCAAATCCTGGCTGTTCCATGGTATGAGGTGCCGTTAGTTCAAACTAACGCTTTGGAATACTCAGCTAAGTTTATTTGCCATCCATATAATTATTTCTGTTTATCCATATACATTGCAACTATAACATAATTACTAAATACGTGCCAGTATCAAATTGGCGTCTTTTTGATTCTGGAAGTGTGAATGTCAGATATCCATTCGATATATGAATGTGTTCATGCGGGGCTTATTGTATATGAAGATGACCTCAGAATGTACGTGTAAGAACAGGCATTCTTGAAATGGGTTATTGGATTTACAGTTGAGCTAGCACCTTTCATCTCCAGGGCTAAAAATGTTTGCATCTATCGGTGAAAACAGTTCTATCAACAAATAGGTGCAGGCAGGTTTCTTCCATAAAAGCACTGCCGGTCAGTGGGAGATGGATTGTATCCACACACACACACACACACAGACACACACACACAGACACACACACACACACACACACACACACACACACACACACACACACACACACACACACACACACACACACACACACACACACACACACACACTCACACTCACACACACACACACATACACACACACACACACACACACACACACACACACACACACACACACACACACACACACACACATACACAGACACACACACACAGACACACACACACACACACACACACACACACACACACACACACACACACACACACACACACACACACACACACACACACACACACACACACACACACACACACACACACACACACAACACACACATACATACACACACACACACACACACACACACACACACATACACACACACACACACACACACACACACACACACACACACACACACACATACATACACACACACACACACACACACACACACACACACACACAGAGACACACACAAACACACACACACACACACAAACACACACACACACACAAACACACACACACACACACACACACACAGAGACACACACACACACACACACACACACACACACACACACACACACACACACAGACATACACACACACACATACACACACTCACACACACACGCTCACACACACACGCACACACACACAAAGCCCAACTGTCACGTTGCATTCGATATGATCGCTGAACGGTGTAAATCAAAAGTCATTTTTGAGCGAAGGGGGCGACACATCTAAATCTCAATTCTAGATGCTGAACAAATCTCACACTAGCGAATCAATCTTCGAACAATCTTCTTTCATTTCTCGCATCTACTTGCATCGCGCATAATATGTTTGCAGGAAATCTTCAGAATCGCCATCAATCTTCTTTCTATCTACTCAGCGTGCGCACAGCAAAGCACAGCAAAACACAATTTTCCCTGCATCGTAGATAGAGTCGCCCCCCTCGTTTTTGAGTCAAGTTGAACCCCCAGATCAGTCACACTGGTAACTCTGGTAAGAGTATCGTCGTCGATATGATAGTCAAACAAAATTGGATGTTCCATGCGGTGAAACGTGATTATCTGACATTTTTCCACGCTAATAGTCAGTTTGTTTCTCTGGCACCAATCGGCAAATAAAGTCATCGAGTTTTGCCGAAGCCAACAATCCTCTTGCGTGCGCACCACTATATACAGCTTCAAATCATCTGCATAGACTAGCTTGAATCCTTCGCCCAGAACCAAAGCAGCATCGTTGATGAACAGAGTAAACAGCAACGGTCCGAGATTACTACCTTGTGGAACTCCAGACTTGTTTGAAAACGGCGAAGATACACAACCCTCAATCTTCACTCGAAGCACACGCTCTTTAAGGTAGGATTCCAACCAAAGAACCAATAGCATAGAAACTCCAAGACGAGATAACTTGTGTAGCAGTATGTTATGATCAATTTTATCAGGTCGGTATAAATTACATCAACTTGTGTTTTTTCCTCGATACTCGTTATACACTTCGACGTAAAATTCAACGAATTGGTGGTAACCGATCGTTCGGGCATGAATCCGTGTATCAGTGGATATGTAGCTTTTTGTGGCATCGAGAATAACTCCACCCACTATCATCTCAAATGCTGGCGCCGGTGGTGTAGTGGTAAGTGTGACTACTTTCTCACCCCAATGGGTCTGGGTTCAATCAAAGCCGAGGTCGGTGGGATTTTTCTGAGGCATAAAAATCTCTGGTCCTACGCAGGTGTGGAAGCTGCCTTCCTGCACATTAGATTGCCGTCAATGGATGGCAATCGATGTCCGTCGGTGAATGGCACTAGATTGCGGAACAGAGACCAACGTTAAATAAATGAATGAAGAATGAAATAATCTCAAACAATTTCGAGACAGCTGAGAGACTCGTGATTCCCCGATAGTTAACAACATTTGACGATTGTGGTGATCACGAATTATAATATAATTTGGTGTAATTCTGGCTGGAAGACATCAATAATGGTAATAGAAACACCAAAACACACTCAATCTTTAGACGCCATTAGGGTAACCAAAACACAACCCTCTCCGCTCACCATTGACTCTCACCGATGGAGAGTATAGTCGCTATATTCATAGTCTGGCGTATAGAATTTCGATCTATAAAAAAACGGAACCAATTCAATATATTTTAGACCAACAATTGAAAAGGTACTATCAACTTCTATAAACAAAACGTTGATTATTCTTTCCTCGCCAATCGAACGCAAATTACCGGCATCATCGGATAGGGGAAACTTTCCCCAACCCAAAGATGGTGTTAGTTTACGTAGGCGAGCCTTGAGTCACGAGAAAAGGGTTTCCGAAGTTTTGTTTGCAATAGCTGATGTGCTCTTTTCTGTTGTTGGTCGTGATTTGTTCGATTGGTTCCGCTATTTGAAAGCTCAATTGGTTCCCGAGATTCTATCCGCCAGACTATGAATATAGCGACTATAATGGAGAGTGGGTAAAAATCGAAATACGTTTTTATATCTGTCAAGCATTCTTGAGGCTTTGTTAAAAAAAACAATTTTTTCGGAGTTGATGTTTAAAATGTATAAAAAAAAACACTATGTTCATAGTTTATTCGCTAGGATTTGCAAACGTCCCAATCATACCTAAACCCAATTCCCTAATAGGAAATTATATGCTCAACAACTTCGTCCAAGGCTGGAAGATGATCCCAGTTGATATTGAAAAGTTATTAGCATGTCCGACTGATAAAAAAATTAAAGGGTTGTGTCCTAGACACGACCGCAGTATGACGTAGGAGAGGTATTTGAGGGGGGGGGGGGTAAGAAAGGTTGGTGATGAGTGGGGTGGGGGGGGGGTTAGGAAAGGTTGTTGATGAGTGGGGGGGGGGTAGAAGAGGTTGTTCAGGGGGGGGGATTGTTGTGAAGGGGGGAGGGGGAGAGGTTGTTGTGAAAGAGGGAGGGGGTTTACATCATTATTTTTCCTCATTGTGGTCACGCCGTGATCCACCTTTAGCCGCTGATTTGGTCCTGCTTACTGCAGGACCAAGTGCCACGCCGTCCGAAGCGACAATGAGCAAACGCATGACAGCAGCGCTGTTTTATATCTTTTCAGGTTCAGGATTTCCCGCCGTTTTTTATGAATGGGGCGGAGCAAAAAGTTTCTTTTGCGCAGAATATGTAAAAAAGGATGGACTTTGGATGTTAATATAATTGCATATATAAAGGTACCAGATATGTTTTACAGTCAGTTGTTGGTAATTCATCCAGTGTATGTCTCCTATTAAGCAATATTTTTTTTTGAAAATGTTGGCTCTGCATGTAAAAAATTAATTATTCATACATCATTAGGGTTTGCTTAAAATTTATTTCCCGAAAAAAAAAATTGTCGTCAAAGTCCATGTCTTTTTCGGGTTATTGTTAAGGGGGAGGGGGAGGGGGTTGTTAAGCGGGAGGGGGTTTTACATGCACGTTTTTTTCAACTCTCATTCCTCATTGTGGTGATCCACCTTCAGTCGCTGACCTAGTCCTGCTTGATGCAGGACCTAGTGCCACGCCGTCCGAAGCGGTAATGAGCAGAGGCATTTTTTTTTTTTTTTTTTTTTTGCCATTTAAATGATCTTTATTTCTTGTGATTGTGTGGTTTACATGTATGAATTTTTTAAGTGACACAGATGCGTCTTTTCAACTTTAGTACATTTGAGATTTTAATTATTATTTACAGTTCCTAGACCTATCAGGCCTATTTTAAAGTATGACCACCTTGGTGGGATTGGTTTGATTTGAATTGGAAAAGGAGACTACTTATAACTACTATTTACAACTACAACTAACCTACAACTACTATGTACACCTAACCTACTATATACAAATTGCTTATTAAAGCATGTTCTGATAAATTACATTTTTGTGCAAATTTAGTCTTAATTTCGTTAATTTTGGAATCTATTTTGGCAATGCCTGCCTCTTCATGTAAATTTGTTATTCTAGTGTCGAAAGGACGATCCAGAACCATCCTCAGCACTCTATTCTGAGCGACCTGAATTTTGTTCCTGTGAGTCTGTGCACATGATTCCCACACCGGAGCTGCGTAGAGGATCGCAGGTGCTACGATTTGTTTGTAGACGGCCAGTTTGTTCACCCTTGAGAGGCGGGATCTGCGGCAAATCAGCGGATACAGACTCCTAACCAAGGCGGAACACTTGACTACGGTTTTCTCCACATGCGAGCGGAATAGAAGCTTTTCGTCAAACAACATCCCGAGATAGGTTACTTCGGCGGACCACTCAACCCTTGTGCCATCCATGATTACAGTACAAGAGGGAGCCGGTTTTAGTTTGGGTGATTGTCGATGGAGGAACATGATTGTTTGTGTTTTGGAAGCATTGATTTTGATTTTCCACGTGGTGACATAATCAGCAAAGGCGTTAAGGCATCGTTGAAGTTTGTTCGTTATTTCGCGAGGCATCCTTCCTTTGACGGCTATTGCGGTATCATCTGCGAACAGGAAAAACACGCAACCGTCTCCAAGGGGAGGAATGTCGGAAGTGTAAATGCTGTAAAGCAAGGGGCCCAGCATACTGCCTTGCGGGACTCCTGCTGGGATGGAAAACGTGTCTGAAAGACAACCATTCAACGATACCTTAAACGACCTTTGCTGGAGGTAGCTACGGGTGATTTTAACCAGATGTAATGGAAAGTTGAAGTTACAGAGCTTGTATACAAGCCCATTGTGCCAGACATTATCAAACGCTTTCTCAACGTCTAACAAGGCCATGGCTGTGGACTTGGATACAGCTTTGTTACTTCGGATGTTATTCATCACCCGCACTAGCTGGTGATTGGTGGAGTGCCCCTTTCTGAACCCAAACTGTTCCGGAAGGAGAATGTTATTTTCCTCGACAAACTTGAGCAAACGATTGAGAATGAGTTTCTCGAACAATTTGCTCAGCGCTGAAAGGAGGCTGATTGGTCTGTAGCTTGAAGCTAGCGTTGGGTCCTTCCCGGGTTTGCGGATAGGTATGATTTTCGCTGTCTTCCAGATGCTTGGAAAGTAGTGCAGTTCCAAGCATCTGTTGAAGACAGCAGCCAGCAGAGAGTGAACCTTCATGCTGAGATTTTTCAACACTAGGTTGAATATTCCGTCAAACCCAGGGGCCTTCATGTTTTTGGTGCATTTCAGCGCTGAGCAAATCTGTTCCACTGTGATTCTATCCTCCGGAGGGATGGCACAAGGGGAGGAATCGAGGTTGAGTACGCATTGCTCAACCTGACCTTCGAGCGGACTTTGTATGTTGGAGCCAAGCAAGTGCGATTTGGCAATATGCTCACCAATCGCATTTGCTTTCTCCTGAGGGGTAATTATGAGCCGATCGTCATCATTTTCATCTTTTAGTGGCGGAATGGGTTTAGGGTGCGTCTTTAAGACCTTGGCAACTTTCCAGAATGGTCTGGAGCGGTCGTCCAGATTCTGGACAAGCCGCCCGAAACTTTCGTTCCGGAGTGAGACCATTCTGGAAGCAATCTCCTTGTTCAGATCGGCCATTTCACGTTTCACCGCTTGATCTCCAGTCCTCTGAAACTGGCGTCTACGAACATTTCTCAGGCGAATTAAGAGTTGGGTGTGGGAATCAATAGCAATAAACTTACCCCTCACAGGAACTCGTCGGACGCACGCCTCGTCAGCCACGGTTATGGCTTGGTGGAGTCCCTCCAACGCTCGGTCGATGTTCTCCACGGTATCAAGAGGCGGGTTGTCGATGATGTGCCTGTCTACCACGCGTCCAAACTGGGCCCAGTTTACGCGATGATAGTCCTTGCGCAGGCTTGAAGCAGGAGCCACGTTGCAGCCCAGTTCAGACACCACCGGTTGGTGGTCGGAGCTGAGTTCGTGCAAGGCTACCGGCTTGGACAAGCCGATATTTGTCAGGAACAGGTCTAGCGTCGATGGGTTGCCCGCCGGTGAGATAAATGTTGGCTCATCCGAAAACCAAACGGAGTACAGCCCATGCTGTGAGTGGTCGAACAGCAGACGACCGTTCTGGTTCTGCCTGTAGTTAAGCCAGGCCTCATGGCGAGCGTTTAGATCTCCTCCTACTACGAGGCGGGAACCGTTACGGGTGATGGTGGAAAGGTCCTTTTTGAATTTAGCCGCTAGTCCACTGCTGGCGGCACACTGTCGAGGGCAGTAGACGGCGATGAACTGAACGTATCCAGTCGACGACTCCACCTCCACACCAAGGGCCTCGATGATAGTGGTGCGGATATGGGACAGAGTGTGGTATTTTATTCCTTTCTTGACGACGACCGCAACACCACCCCCCCTGGAGCTGGTGCGATCAAGCCGGATAATGTTGTAGTCAGGCAACCAGAAGCTGTCGCCGGACTTTAGATGGGTCTCGGTTAGAAGGCCCACGTCGATGCTGTGCTTGCGGAGGAAGTCGGCAAGCTCAATCTCTTTTGCTCTTACAGAGCAAGCATTCCAGGTGACGATACTTAGCGGTTTAGACGCCATACTGGATGATGAACTTACCGAGCACTTGGATCTGTTCGGGCTTATTGCGGCACTTACGAAGAGCACCGGACATGTTGACGAAGATTTCCATCAGTTCATCCGCTGAGAACAGATCGGGGTTGTTGTTTTGCGCTGTTGGTTGTCTCCAGAATCCAGGGGGGGATGGAGAGCTTTGGCCAGCAGAATCACCGGAAGTTGCTTGAGCGGAATGCACCCGCGAATTCACTTGCCTTTGCTGAGGAGCACGAAGGGGTGGGAAATCCTCCGTCCGAAATGCCGGGACTTTGTCCTTCTTGCGTCCTGGTTGGTTGTTAGTTGCCGCCTGTTTTCGGATGCGTTTGAAGTCCTCGCGTTTGGAGCACTGTCTGTCGGAACCTTGATGAGCACCACCACAGTTGGCGCATTTTAACGCCACGGCTCCATCCGCAGGGCAGTTGGAAGTGGCGTGTTCTTGAGCGCAGTTGCTACAGCGTGGCTTGATGTTGCAGTTGCGAGTGCCGTGTCCAAAGTTCAGACATCGTTGGCACTGGGTCACATCGCGATGGCCGCCACGGTATGGCTCCCATCGTACGATTATGGAGTAGATTGAACGGATAGCCTGCAGCGCATTCAGCGTCACCGTTCCCTTCTGGAAGTGCACCAGGAAAAGACAACCCGGGTACGTCTTCACGTTTTCGTCTCGCCTCGTCATCCGAAAGACAGCGATTGGGGCCAGCTTGTACCGGTCCTTGAGTTCTTCTTCGATCGCCTTGGGATCAACATCCGGTAGACCCCTGATGACTACCTTGAAGGGCTTTTCACCGGGGATGTCGTGCGTGAAGTATTCCGCATTGGAATCCTTCAGGAATTTGACTGCGATTTCGTATTCCGCTTTCGTCCGGAGCATCACCTTAGTACCGATCCTGCTGATCTTGTACTCAGCTGCGATGCCCAGCGATGCAAAATCGCCAATGAGCGTCTTGAGTGGCACTACCTTCACCACCAGTGGAGGAAGCTTGACTTTCACCGCACTCGGGCCGGCAGAATTCTCGGTTTCGACGGCGTCGCCGAAATCACCGATGTCGCTGGCGTTCGTCGCGGTAACATCGTCGCGTCCGCTCGTACCATCGGACTGTCCTAGGTTCTTCTTCCTCTTTTTCGTCCGCTTCACCGGGACTGGGTTGGTATTTCCAACATCGGTGGGCAGAGTAGCGTACCTATTTGAGGTAGGTACCGAGCTACCCTCACCACTGTTCTTCTTCTCCGCTTGCTCACGGAGTCTGCTACGAGAGCGCTGTCTTCCCATCACGCGATGCGACCGACACTACTGACGACGCGACGTGCAGTATATCTGCGAACGTTTGTAACAAACTATAGGTTAATCGAACAACTCGACAGAGCGAGCAAAGACCGAACTGTACTGCTTGACGTTCAAGCAGCTAAATGAGCAGAGGCATGAGAGCAGCGCTGATTTATATCTTTTCAGGTTCAAGCAGAATGATGTGCAACCAAGTGGTATTCGTTTATGATGACTGGGTTTGGGAAAAAGGCTTATTTCATGAAATCAGTGATAAAATTATCATTTGTACAGTTTCAAAAGTTTAATGACAGAAAAATTGGAAAAATATTTTCTTCAACAGGTTCGTAATGTAATATCCTATCGATTGGCGTATTTGGATTTTAATTTCATCTATAAATGACAAAGTTACAAGCGTTCAAATCCTAACACTCCTTCACCACACATATTTTTTTATTTGCACCCCAGTATAGTCGACAAAGACGTAGTTCTACGTCAAAACGAAAAAAAAAAAGAATGAATAAAAATAAAAATCAGTCCGACATCGCTTCAATAAAACGCCAATAGCTTTTCAGGATCAATTCACATAATTTTTGCTATCTAAAGCTAACCCACACTGTGAACATATGAACTAAAAGCATGGTGATGATTTCAAAATTCCTTCATGTATCGGAGAGAAGTTTCTAAATGCTTGTAATACATTTATTAAATAAGGTTTGCACTGCAGGGTTAAAATCGTTAAAATCTATCAATCTATGCGAAAATTGAAAAAGAAATATGAGCATATTGAGTAGCCCTGAAGATTTTAACCCCGTCGTAGTAGAACCAAATTTAATAAAAATACTTAATAATTTAATGCATAATTTTTAAAAGTTTTTCCCATACCTCACCGTGAGGGGAACTTTAAACCAGCAGCATGTCAAAATTTATCTCTGTCTCTACTAGGACCAACTTTTAATCTCCTATTGGGACGTTTGCAACGCCATCTAGTGCACAGCAAAAAAATAATTTTGATATCACGTCAAAGTGGTGAAAATATGGTGTAATATTACTTGCTAAAAAGGACAAAATTATCATTAATACAATGCATGAACTGACATTACGCTGCTTTTACTGCATTTGTTTATTTATGTGGTCATAAAAATTACATGAAATTTTCGACATGATTGTAGTGCATCCACTTTGATGTGATATCAAAATAATTTTTTTGCTGTGTGATACAAATTTGTAAATGGTGTTTCTTTACGCATTTTATCCTTCCTACACAGCAAAACATTAATTTTAATAGGCAGCCCAAGGCTGAAAGCCTCCCTAATAAAGATAAATAGTAATAATAATAATTTTAATATCACATCAAAGTGGATGCGCTTCAATCGTGTCGAAAATATGGTGTAATATTACTTGCCAAAAAGGGCAAAATTATCATTAATACAGTGCATGTGCTGGCATAATGTCAGCATGTTGCTTTTACTGCATTTGTTTATTTGTGTGGCCATAAAAACTACATGAGATTTTCGACATGATTGAAGTGCATCCTCTTGGATGTAATATTAAAATGTATTTTTTGCTGTGTAATGCATTAGGAAAATACACATTGTGTATTAGTGGGTCAAAAAAGACCCAAATTCGCTCCCAAAAATATATGTTTGAACCGGTTCTTGATCTATTGGCCTCAAATGATAGATGATGAGGACCAAAATGGCGCCTTGACCAGGTTTTCTCAAATTTTGCCATTTCCGTCACCTTGAACCGATTCCGATAGGGCCCACAAATGAAACTTCCAAAACCCCATGTACTGGTACAATCCGACGGTCAAAATGTTTGATTTTTCATCCAGAAGTAAATATACATCATGCTATCGACCAACAAATGGATCTGGTCACATCCGTATACTAGGAACCGTTCTTAAAGTACGGCACAATATTTTTTTTGTTGAATTTTGTTTGTAATCTTACGAGGCAATATTGTTCTTACAGTTTACACTAGTCATCCGGAGACAACAGAAAGAGGTCTGATTTTTGATGATCTGGAATGCCCCTTTGCATAAAAACCTATCGTGTGAAGATAAAAATTTTCTTAATTTTGTTTGTATAATAGTATCCATACTATTAAGTTGTTTGTCCAAAATGACACGTGGCCTTTGACTTTCGAAGCCATAAAACATGTAGTCGCAAATATCAAAAAGTTAATAATAAATTATTTTGAATTGAACCCATGTATCTCTACCGATATTTTTAAACATTTTTCGAAACTGGTTCTGGGTATCCGGATGTGGCCAGATGCAGTTGTTCCATGGCATGATGTCTATTTACTTCTGGATGAAAAATCATAAATTTAAAGTCGTCGGGCGGTACCCGTACATGAAGTTTTGGAAGTGGTATTTTGGGGTCCTGCCGGAACCGGTTCTGGGTATCCAGATATGGTTAGATACACCTGTTGGTCCATGGCATGCTGTCTATTTACTTGAAGATGATAAATCAAAAATTTTGCATTTTTTATCGTATAAAAATTACCACTACAGTCTGTTATTTGAAATTAGCATCTTCAACTATGTAAATCGTTGACTTCACGTAGAAGTAATACTAAAACATATAGTCAAAGTACATAACTCTGGATGGGAGCATACCATCAATTACTGTCAATGGTCGAAAGGTACAGTAGCAGCACCTACCCCACCCGTGTCCCCTCGAGATCGTCAAGTCGACGATGACAGGAGCACATATCGTGGTAGGGGTAAACAATAGTTGCAATTTCCAAACCTACGACTGGATGCCTTCCTTCAAATAACAACTGTAGTGCGGTAAAAAATCGGTAAGGGGGAGTTTGGTAAAGAGAGATGAAAAAACCGATTTGTACCTTCCTTAAAAGTTGTCCTAGCTCGCTATTCTAATATCTATATACAATCTTCACACTGCCGTACTCTAACGGAACTATCAACTCTATGCTTTCATCTACTCCATCTGTCGTATAAAAATTACCACTACAGTCTGTTATTTGAAATTAGCATCTTCAATTAGGTTTATTGTATTGTAACAATATATTCTATTGTTTTTGTATTCTAAATTTTTATTCGGTAAAGTACTAAATCAATCGGTTATAAGTTCGGACGTAGGGTTACGGTATGTAATGTGGGTCTAGTCCTTTCATTCGGCCTATCACGCAAATAAATAATTAATTAAGGAATATTACACAAAAAATAAGGAAAATATTGATCACTGATGGTTGATAAATGTGTACCACACACAAATCAATTTATATCACAACATTTCAATACATTTTCAGCTCTCGTAAGTAATAAAACTGGTTGAGAATATCACAATGTTCGGAGTTTTTAGCCGCCATGACTTATAAGGTTAAGATGGGAAGGTTGACTGACGATCATCAAATGGCCTGATTATGGCATTTATTGATTGGAATTACCTGATAATACACACTAGACGTAAAACTTACAGTTGCTGTTTGAATATTTTATGTTTATTTTAATTGTTTAACAACGTTTTCACAAGTAAAACATGGACCCAACTTTAGGGACACATTTCTTTTCTATGTTCCTAACTATGGCCCATGAAATTCATTTGACAGCATATAGCAATAAGAGTAACGTCAACAATGTTGTTTTACATTTGGATGATAAGGAACGAACAGGAAGGGAGATTTTTTCTGCCAAACCTGTATAATGAACATCACAATGTTCTGATTTAGATATTCTGCGGTCAAAAGACGATAAGCGAAATTTTTAATTTTTAATTTTTAAATTGAGTGATTTAATGTAGTTTTCGTAAAATTTTCTCTAAGAAATGTTTTGAGGAATGAAGAGCATTAAGTTAACAGTGATAGTGATAAAAAAAAATACATCAGAAAACGTTACCAAGAGCGTTTTTTTGAGGATCAAACAAGATAGGACGAAGTTGCATCCATAAATAGACCCAATTTGGGGACAATAGACCCATATTACATACATTTCCCTCGTGAGTTATTGTCTTAAAAAAAGTAAGTTTTTCAACTTTTCGTGGTCTCTGATAGCAAACGACATGATAAGCATATCTAAGCATACCATTTAGCAGTAGAATATCGTTTGCAGGTAAATTCATTGATGAGTTATGATTAAAAACGTAATCGATGGCTGCATATTAGACCGAGGTTAGGGACGTATACCCTACTTGTATTTGTTTTCGAGTTTTTTTTTTTTTTTTTGAGTAGTAGCTATACTGAAGATCCGAGAGATGTCACCCCTTCAGTGGGTAGGAAAATCATTTTTGCAGTATGGAGAATATCAGAAAATCCACGATTTGTGACTAAACATGCTTTCACAGAAGGAAACAAATAAACGAGTGTTTACCTTATCACCATAGTAATGTACTCGTGCAATTTTTGTGCATCTAAAACTGCCCATAAAGACGATAATGAATAAAAACTGAAAATTGTCATGCATTTCCAAATGGTTTCCTACCATTCCCATACATTCGAAAGTGAATGGCCCTCTGGATGTGGATGATGTCAAAAACGACAAAACATGATTAATTGGTACGATTTTTTTTACCTTTGGTGATTTAGTTATTTTTACTTGCATACATCATGGTTTGCGAAATTTGTGCTTGCGACACTTCTGTCGAATTGGTCATGTCAAGACCAACAATTGAAATGGCCTTAACTCCATTTTGTAAACAAACCTTACCAACCTTACCTTACAACCATTTTCTCGCGAACCGAAACCTTCATTCGCAAACCTAAACCACAATCGGGTAGAGGAGAATTTCCCCTACCTGTTCATTATGTTGGTTTGCCTTTGTGGACTTCGGTTCGCGAGAAAATGGCCTTACAAGGTTTGTTTACAAAATGGAGTTAAGGCCATTTCAATTGTTGGTCTTGATGTGGATGTGTGCAGGTTGCCCAAGAATGTTCCACGCTACCTGCATTTGAGTAACTGTACAAGGAAGGACAGGAAGGTATCGGACTCTACATCTTACGTACTACCATGCTGCGAGTCCTGTCAAGAGCTTTTACAGGCAAAACTAGATTTTAAAAGCCTTGTTGAACATCAAAAATCCATCGAAAAGCAACTGAATGCGGAGGTGATGCACCGGCTCACGTTTCAACAAGAAAAACCGAACCTCGTTCATGAAGCTTGGAAATTTAGCTGACAAGTATAAAAAATGAGAGCTATCAGCTGACCTACGTAACATGAATGATGAGATTAGCCATCTCACCCAGCTCTCATCAGATACCGCGGCAAGTTGCACAATGCAAACAAATTCAATGTTGGAGCTTAAAATACTCGATGAGGTGAAAAAACCTGAAAAATTATCCATTGTGCGCCGACCTTTACACCCCAGTTTGGAGGGCAAAGGTCAATTGGTCTGAATACAATGCGCAGAAGTTCAGGCGTTCGATTCAGCAAAAACAGGCTGATAACGCAAAAAGGCGAGGAAAGCGATAAAGCAGAAAACATAAAAACATTAACAACATTAGCTTGCGAAATCACCGCTACAATAACCACAGCATAACAACAACAACAATCGGAGGACAATTTTTGCCTTCAACAATTACCACGGCGACAATAATTACAAAAGTTCGAATTTGATCGAGAAATTCTAATTGTGGCAAAGGATCGCTTCTCCAGACCTCCTGTTATCTATAATTATAATACATCATCGATGCGATTCGAAAAAGGTGAAATATTAAACCCTTACCTGGTCGGCGGTACTGCGAATTCAAATTGGCTGGCTTACCCCTCTAAATCTTCCGAATCGTGTCTATGTAGACATTCGTGTTTTCGTCGAAACTGACGCTCTCTCCAGAGGAAGTAGTGTTGCAGAACCGACCAATTTTCGAGATTTGACGACCTCTCAGGACACGCAAACCAAACATTTATTACAATGAATGTTAGTTCCATTTCCTATCATCCTCTGTTCATGGACATCGCAGCGAATGTTAGAAGTTGACCTTGCAGGCGATGTAATGGTTTTTTGCCTTTTTTATTTCGTGTTATGTCTGTGCTTTCATCTACACAAGCAAGCATTTGCCTTGATTTTTATGTATAACATGGCAGAATGACGCACACACTTGCCTCGAATCTCTCCAGCAGAAAAAGCATACGAAGTCAAGTGTGAGAGGAAATGAGCGCTTCTTGTTTGCTTTTTGGCTATCCATATTCAGAAGCATGGAGAGAGCAGTGGAGAAAGCACAGGTCTGATAATCACAACGTTCGTGGTTCGAGTCCCAGTCGGCAAGCTTTTTCCAATTTTTTTTCGACATAATTCATTTCACTCACTAATACACTCCACATTTTTCGGTCTCCAATTCTCTTGCATTGGACCGCATCTAGGTATATTGCATACTCGGTTCATGCGGTCTCCACTTACATCCTCTGATGATGAATCCCACATAATTGTAAGCGAATCTTACATCCACCGGTTGGGTGGACCAAGAAGAAGAGGTAAATAATTTTAGTAGTTTTAGGTGTTCAGGAAATCATGGAGTTACTCGTCTATTGCCCAAATTTTAATAGAAAGTGAACGAAATTTATAAACAAGTAGGGTTTTTGATCTAATTACCGTCCTACTAAGCACAACCTGCGTTTTATCTATCTTTTTTGAATGGGTTTGAACAGAAAATGGAATATCTCTGTCAAAGATTACTTCTAAATTTATTTACCTTTATACGTACCGTTGGATTTCATCTTTATGTCACAATTTGTTGAGATATTGTTTAAAACATTATACTGCTTCTTGATTCTAAATTCGTCCCACGAGTTTCAATTCCGTCCTAACGCATTGAAACGCCATTAGATTTTCTTCGTGCTAAGGATAAACGTAGAAAAAGGGGATTGTGCTTCTTTTATTTTGAGAACAATGAGCGTAAATATGCATACACTGCGCTCTAATAGGATTAATGTTGTAGCTTATGAACTAACGCATCGGAACAAACCTATTATTGATTTGTACACGGTGAAATCATCTGATCTTTTCAGCTCGATAGAACGGAAATTGGCGATTAAGACGAAGTAGCGCTCTACCCGAGCAAAGTCCAGCATCAAAATGACAGCAAATTGAAATCAAGTTTTTATATCAACATCAAACTGAAATCATAATTTGATTTCAGTTTACACATTGACAAATTTGATACCAAATTTTGTTTTCATTTTGCTGTACATTTGCTCTTTAACAATATGTTGTTATGGGTTTGTTTTCATTGCCTTAGCATAACATCAAATTAAATACTTGTTTTGTTATCAACAGGAAAAAATGATATCAAATTGATTTTTCAGTTTGCTCTCACTGATAGCAGAAATAGTTTTCAATGTGATGTCACAGGTAGATTGCTTTGCTCTCAATTTTGATATTTTAACCGTTTAAACGACCAAAACGACAGCAACCTGAGCAATCATTATCAGCGAAATCACAACATCAAATTTAGATTTCAATTTGATCTCAGACTTTGCTCGGGTACCCTATATGTATGAAATTTTTATCTAATTTTAGCAACGGAAACCAGCTGGGATTCTGGAGTAAAGAAAGAAGAAGTTTTCGGTGACCGATTCAATGTTTTTAGGGATAATCGTGATGAAACGTTATCCAACAAACAAAGTGGTGGAGGTGTCATATTGGCAGTTTGTGTTGACTATGAATCTGAACAAATATAATTTTGTAAGTGTAAGAAGTTTGACCACGTTTGGGTCAAATGTTTCATTGAAGATCAATTTCATATTTTTGTGGCAGTATATTTTCCTCCAGAATATGCAAAGTAAGGTTCATTCGTTTTTTTTAAAACTTGCTGATAATATTGCTTTGAAATGTGAGGCGAAAACAAATGTTCACATGTACGGAGATTTTAACCAACGCTCAGTGAATTTTATTGCTGATGACGACAATGAATCTTTGTTGATACCGATTATAGGAAAAAATTAAACACTTCGTACTCTGTTCGACAAAAGCGCAGAAATCGGACTAAACAAAATAAACATACTTCGACTTTCATAAAGCAAACTATGTACTTCACATGTACAGATCCAAAAGAACTTTCATTCTAAAATGCAGTTAGATAACAGAACCGGCAACATATCTAGTGAGATCAGTAATTTATTTGCTGACTTTTTTCAAAACATTTACACAGCTCATGACGAGAATGATCGCGATTATCAATATTTTTCATATCTTCCGGAGCCAATGATGGATATTACAGTTAAAAATGTATCCCTCATGGAAATCTTACATGCTCTCGAGTCCTTGGATACGTCAAAAGCCGCTGGTCCGGTTTACAACCTATTCTTCTAATAATACTTTCAAAAGAATTAGTAAAGCCTTTATTTTGGTTGTTTATTAATCATTAAACGCCAGTGTGCTGCCTCCAATTTGGAAGGAATCATTTTTAATCCCTATTTAAAAAAATGGGAAAAAATCAGATATCACAAACTATCGCGGGGTTGCAATATTATCTACCATTCCTAAACTTTTTGAGTCCATCATTATTTCCCAAGTTAAATCTTTCATAACTAGTAAACAACATGGAATTATTAAAGGTCGAAACATTATATACTGATTTTAGTAAAGCGTTCAATAGAGTGGATATACCATTGTTGATTTTACAAGTTATTCACCAGACTACTGCAATCATACTTGTCAAGGAGAACGCAAAGAGTAAGATTTGAAGGAATTTGTCGTCTGTCGTTCATGTGATATCTGGTGTGCCACAAGGTTTGCAGGTTGGTCTTATTTGTCAATGATAAAGAGTACATTTTGAAGCTGCTTCATGTTTCAATACATGCAGATGCCATGAAACTTTTCATGGAAATATCTAAAGCATCTGATCTACAGCTATTTCAGCAAGAAATTTACATTTTTTACACTTGGTGTAAAAAGAATTTGTTAACGTTAGTAAATGTAATTCTATATCGTTTACAAAAAAGCATGCCATTGTAAATTACACAATTTCCGTTGGTGAGAAAGCAGTTGAAAGGTGTAATCAAGTAAGGGACTTAGGCATTATTCACGACTCTAAGTTGTCATTTATTGATCACTACAATAACATTGTATATAAAGCAAGTAACATGTTTGCACTTCAATGATCCTTACACTATTAAAACATTGTATGTGACCTATGTGAGACCTCTTCTTGAATACTGTAGCGTAGTGATCAGAGATGTTATGCCTCAGAACATCCCGGCGGCGCCGACTGGGATTGAACCCAGGCCTGCTGGGGTGAGAGGTAATCACGCTTACCACTACACCACCGTTGCCGCTGTCTCTGAAAATCTTAATAAAAGAGGAAAATAAAAATCACTGGATTTTGGAAGGCTCATTTAGTCAATTCGGTTAACCTTGCAAATGTAATATTTTTAAGGATTTTTTTTTCCGTTTTCAATGGAGTGGTACTATATTTGTGAATTTTAGCATGAACAATTAAATTATCATTATGTTAAAAGCTGCTCGCTCTTCTCTCATACCTTGCCTAGTGATTTTAAGTTGTTTTTATTTCAATGTAGAATTAATGTAATAGGGAAAACGGATGTAATGTTGGCCCATACATAAATTCAGCAATCTACTAAATTTTCAATAGCGACCAACAATATCCGTCCCAATGCGCGTTCATCCAGATAAAATTGATAAATATCAGATTTTTAGCGATGGGCCCAACCTTAGATCCATAGGCCAACAATAGAGCCATTTCCCCTATATAATAGAATATTCAAATTCAGCCGCAAATAAGGAATCACATTATTTTCCCTTCTATATAAAGGCACCCATTCTTTTTCTCATGCGTATATATGTGATTTTAATTTCCCTTTTTCAAAAATAAAGATTAAGCAGTTGGAAAGAAATTAAAATTTAACATTCTATAGGGTTTTTCCTTCTTTTAGACATGAGCAGTTCTTTCGAGTTTTACATGGACACATTCGGCTTAGTGACCATTTGGCTTTATACCCAGTATCTATTCGGACTTGTGTTAAATTCGGGCTAATAGCGTTCGAGCAAGTTTCATTCGGGCAAATATTATAGGAAACCTTAAGTTTCACAAAATTCGTTTCAAGGAATTTAACTTTTCTTTCATAATATGCGTAACATTCAAGATGATAAATGGTAACTCCTTTCCACTTCCTTTCAAGTATCAAAAGGCACGATAAAAGCAAAACTTATGCCAAACGTTGAGAAAGAGGCTGCTGCTTTAGATAACTTAGCAAACCAAGGAAGTAAAGTGTAATGTTTTTTATTTGTTTTATTTAAAATAAATTGGATTGAAAATTTTCGATGAACAATTTTTTTTTATTTGTCTATTTTCCGTCGGTTTTTTACATAATTGCAAATCACTGACGGCAAGGAGGCACACCTGCACCATAGAAATTGACCCATCATAACATAAGCCGAGATCAACGGCTTTATTTCCCTTCCGAAGGAAAACCTGACCAGACATTTTATGACAAAAACAGAAAAATGGGGGACAGAATGCAGTCACGCTTACCACTGCCACCGCCGCTGCCGTCAGTTTAGATGAAGACCAACAATGTTTCGTTATATATTTTTTTTATGTTTTTGTTTATGCAAATTAGACTGGCCCACAAAAATAAAAGTTCCACTTTTCCACGGGTCAACCCCTATATTTGTCCCTTTAGGTGAGAACACCATTCCCTAATAAAATAACCATAAATGAGATCTTAACCACGTGTTCGGGGTATCATCCAAACCATTTGTGGGATAGTTTACCCATTTGGGATAGAGTTCGTTTATGATATTTGTTTATTAGGGTTATCCGAACGTTTCAATTTATTTGGTTCTAAGATGAGCTGCGCTTTTAGTTTGAATTTGGTATGGGGAATTCGGATAAAATACATGAAAAAATGACACTCCAACTTTCTATCGATCAGTGTTCGGAAAATCATTATCAAATCTTATTAATTGAGTCTCTTTGCGAGAATAAATTCGCGTGTGAATCTGGCAATCAAAATTCAGGCTTGTGATTCTCATGCATATTTACGCACTCACATTCAAAACGTTGAAAAATCATTCCAACTTTGAACTCATAAAAACCACTCAAACGTCAATTGAAACCTTGGTTATGCATGTTTTGTTAGTTTTCCAACCCCTGATGCACAAACAATAGTAATAACAATAAATAACGCCAAAATATAAATAAATGCATCTTTGAACCTGAAAACTCATCGGTGATTATTGCGACGTTGAATTTTGCAAGGCAAAACTCATAGGCGCATAAACTCATGCATGAGTGTTGAGTTTTTGATAAAAAAAGTTTCCTTATTTGATTCCGATTTTCAAAACATGTAGATCAATCAACGAGTAACCACTTTGCTGAAGATAGCATCATGAATTCAGTTAGTTTTATTGTGATATTCGCTTTTTATTTATTTATTTATTTATTTCTACTTGTCAACAGATAAAATAGTTACCTTAATGACAATTTTCTATATCTAAACATCAAAACTGCTTCAAACACAAAATTAACGCAAACATCTCTTAAAGCTACGCTTATTTTTCTCGCGGGACACATTAAAATCGAACACATAATAACAACTATTGAAAACGCGGCACATACTCAACATTGGTTCGTGTACGCCATAGTTGGTCCTCGAACGCCGGTTGTTGAAGAACGCATGCAGCCGGAGGTCCCGTCGTTGAGTGTTGATGTCAAGAAGACTGAGAAGTGTGGAGCAGTCGACGTTCCCTTGCAGAAGATCCGCAACGAAACAGGCCTTCGCCACATTACGCCTTCCTTCCAAGAGCTCCAGGTCGATGAGGTTACAGCGACTTTCATAGCTCGGCAAGTTACGAGGGTCGCGCCAACGAAGGTGTCGCAACGCAAAGCGAATAAATTTTCGCTGAACAGCTTCAATTCTATGGATGGCATTCTGATAGAATGGCGACCAAACAACGGCAGAGTATTCCAGTATAGGTCGAACCAGGGAACAGTATAAAGCCTTCAGGCAATACACGTCCTTGAAGCTTTTGGCGAAACGGAATAAAAATCCTAGCTGCGATGAAGCTTTAGATACAACATAAGCAATGTGATCCTTGAACGTTAATTTGCAATCGAGCATGACTCCCAAGTCCTTGACAGTCGATTCGCGTTTCAAGCTTATTCCTCTTAAGGTGTAATCGTGGAAATGCATCGCCCGATTATAGGAAAAAATTAAACACTTCGTACTCTGTTCGACAAAAGCGCAGAAATCGGACTAAACAAAATAAACATACTTCGACTTTCATAAAGCAAACTATGTACTTCACATGTACAGATCCAAAAGAACTTTCATTCTAAAATGCAGTTAGATAACAGAACCGGCAACATATCTAGTGAGATCAGTAATTTATTTGCTGACTTTTTTCAAAACATTTACACAGCTCATGACGAGAATGATCGCGATTATCAATATTTTTCATATCTTCCGGAGCCAATGATGGATATTACAGTTAAAAATGTATCCCTCATGGAAATCTTACATGCTCTCGAGTCCTTGGATACGTCAAAAGCCGCTGGTCCGGTTTACAACCTATTCTTCTAATAATACTTTCAAAAGAATTAGTAAAGCCTTTATTTTGGTTGTTTATTAATCATTAAACGCCAGTGTGCTGCCTCCAATTTGGAAGGAATCATTTTTAATCCCTATTTAAAAAAATGGGAAAAAATCAGATATCACAAACTATCGCGGGGTTGCAATATTATCTACCATTCCTAAACTTTTGGGAGTCCATCATTAATGCCAACATATTTTCCCAAGTTAAATCTTTCATAACTAGTAAACAACATGGAATTATTAAAGGTCGAAACATTATATACTGATTTTAGTAAAGCGTTCAATAGAGTGGATATACCATTGTTGATTTTACAAGTTATTCACCAGACTACTGCAATCATACTTGTCAAGGAGAACGCAAAGAGTAAGATTTGAAGGAATTTGTCGTCTGTCGTTCATGTGATATCTGGTGTGCCACAAGGTTTGCAGGTTGGTCTTATTTGTCAATGATAAAGAGTACATTTTGAAGCTGCTTCATGTTTCAATACATGCAGATGCCATGAAACTTTTCATGGAAATATCTAAAGCATCTGATCTACAACTATTTCAGCAAGAAATTTACATTTTTTACACTTGGTGTAAAAAGAATTTGTTAACGTTAGTAAATGTAATTCTATATCGTTTACAAAAAAGCATGCCATTGTAAATTACACAATTTCCGTTGGTGAGAAAGCAGTTGAAAGGTGTAATCAAGTAAGGGACTTAGGCATTATTCACGACTCTAAGTTGTCATTTATTGATCACTACAATAACATTGTATATAAAGCAAGTAACATGTTTGCACTTCAATGATCCTTACACTATTAAAACATTGTATGTGACCTATGTGAGACCTCTTCTTGAATACTGTAGCGTAGTGATCAGAGATGTTATGCCTCAGAACATCCCGGCGGCGCCGACTGGGATTGAACCCAGGCCTGCTGGGGTGAGAGGTAATCACGCTTACCACTACACCACCGTTGCCGCTGTCTCTGAAAATCTTAATAAAAGAGGAAAATAAAAATCACTGGATTTTGGAAGGCTCATTTAGTCAATTCGGTTAACCTTGCAAATGTAATATTTTTAAGGATTTTTCTTTCCGTTTTCAATGGAGTTGTACTATATTTGTGAATTTTAGCATGAACAATTAAATTATCATTATGTTAAAAGCTGCTCGCTCTTCTCTCATACCTTGCCTAGTGATTTTAAGTTGTTTTTATTTCAATGTAGAATTAATGTAATAGGGAAAACGGATGTAATGTTGGCCCATACATAAATTCAGCAATCTACTAAATTTTCAATAGCGACCAACAATATCCGTCCCAATGCGCGTTCATCCAGATAAAATTGATAAATATCAGATTTTTAGCGATGGGCCCAACCTTAGATCCATAGGCCAACAATAGAGCCATTTCCCCTATATAATAGAATATTCAAATTCAGCCGCAAATAAGGAATCACATTATTTTCCCTTCTATATAAAGGCACCCATTCTTTTTCTCATGCGTATATATGTGATTTTAATTTCCCTTTTTCAAAAATAAAGATTAAGCAGTTGGAAAGAAATTAAAATTTAACATTCTATAGGGTTTTTCCTTCTTTTAGACATGAGCAGTTCTTTCGAGTTTTACATGGACACATTCGGCTTAGTGACCATTTGGCTTTATACCCAGTATCTATTCGGACTTGTGTTAAATTCGGGCTAATAGCGTTCGAGCAAGTTTCATTCGGGCAAATATTATAGGAAACCTTAAGTTTCACAAAATTCGTTTCAAGGAATTTAACTTTTCTTTCATAATATGCGTAACATTCAAGATGACAAATGGTAACTCCTTTCCACTTCCTTTCAAGTATCAAAAGGCACGATAAAAGCAAAACTTATGCCAAACGTTGAGAAAGAGGCTGCTGCTTTAGATAACTTAGCAAACCAAGGAAGTAAAGTGTAATGTTTTTTATTTGTTTTATTTAAAATAAATTGGATTGAAAATTTTCGATGAACAATTTTTTTTTATTTGTCTATTTTCCGTCGGTTTTTTACATAAGTGCAAATCACTGACGGCAAGGAGGCACACCTGCACCATAGAAATTGACCCATCATAACATAAGCCGAGATCAACGGCTTTATTTCCCTTCCGAAGGAAAACCTGACCAGACATTTTATGACAAAAACAGAAAAATGGGGGACAGAATGCAGTCACGCTTACCACTGCCACCGCCGCTGCCGTCAGTTTAGATGAAGACCAACAATGTTTCGTTATATATTTTTTTTATGTTTTTGTTTATGCAAATTAGACTGGCCCACAAAAATAAAAGTTCCACTTTTCCACGGGTCAACCCCTATATTTGTCCCTTTAGGTGAGAACACCATTCCCTAATAAAATAACCATAAATGAGATCTTAACCACGTGTTCGGGGTATCATCCAAACCATTTGTGGGATAGTTTACCCATTTGGGATAGAGTTCGTTTATTCATTCATTCCGTTATTTAACGTCGGTCTCTGTTCCGCAATCTAGTGCCAATCACCGACGGACATCGATTGCCATCCATTGACGGCAATCGAATGTGCAGGAAGGCAGCTTCCACACCTGCGTAGGATATCGCACCCATTCAAACACACATGGGCCGGGACCAACGGCTTTACTTCCCTTCCGAAGGAAGACGTGACCAGAGATTTTTATGCCTCAGAAAAATCCCACCGACCTCGGCTGGGATTGAACCCAGACCCATTGGGGTGTTAGAAAGCAGTCACGCTTACCATTACACCACCGGCGCCGGCTAGAGAGTTCGTTTATGATATTTGTTTATTAGGGTTATCCGAACGTTTCAATTTATTTGGTTCTAAGATGAGCTGCGCTTTTAGTTTGAATTTGGTATGGGGAATTCGGATAAAATACATGAAAAAATGACACTCCAATTTTCTATCGATCAGTGTTCGGAAAATCATTCTCGAATCTTATTAATTGAGTCTCTTTGCGAGAATAAATTCGCGTGTGAATCTGGCAATCAAAATTCAGGCTTGTGATTCTCATGCATATTTACGCACTCACATTCAAAACGTTGAAAAATCATTCCAACTTTGAACTCATAAAAACCACTCAAACGTCAATTGAAACCTTGGTTATGCATGTTTTGTTAGTTTTCCAACCCCTGATGCACAAACAATAGTAATAACAATAAATAACGCCAAAATATAAATAAATGCATCTTTGAACCTGAAAACTCATCGGTGATTATTGCGACGTTGAATTTTGCAAGGCAAAACTCATAGGCGCATAAACTCATGCATGAGTGTTGAGTTTTTGATAAAAAAAGTTTCCTTATTTGATTCCGATTTTCAAAACATGTAGATCAATCAACGAGTAACCACTTTGCTGAAGATAGCATCATGAATTCAGTTAGTTTTATTGTGATATTCGCTTTTTATTTATTTATTTATTTATTTCTACTTGTCAACAGATAAAATAGTTACCCTAATGACAATTTTCTATATCTAAACATCAAAACTGCTTCAAACACAAAATTAACGCAAACATCTCTTAAAGCTACGCTTATTTTTCTCGCGGGACACATTAAAATCGAACACATAATAACAACTATTGAAAACGCGGCACATACTCAACATTGGTTCGTGTACGCCATAGTTGGTCCTCGAACGCCGGTTGTTGAAGAACGCATGCAGCCGGAGGTCCCGTCGTTGAGTGTTGATGTCAAGAAGACTGAGAAGTGTGGAGCAGTCGACGTTCCCTTGCAGAAGATCCGCAACGAAACAGGCCTTCGCCACATTACGCCTTCCTTCCAAGAGCTCCAGGTCGATGAGGTTACAGCGACTTTCATAGTTCGGCAAGTTACGCGGGTCGCGCCAACGAAGGTGTCGCAACGCAAAGCGAATAAATTTTCGCTGAACAGCTTCAATTCTATGGATGGCATTCTGATAGAATGGCGACCAAACAACGGCAGAGTATTCCAGTATAGGTCGAACCAGGGAACAGTATAAAGCCTTCAGGCAATACACGTCCTTGAAGCTTTTGGCGAAACGGAATAAAAATCCTAGCTGCGATGAAGCTTTAGATACAACATAAGCAATGTGATCCTTGAACGTTAATTTGCAATCGAGCATGACTCCCAAGTCCTTGACAGTCGATTCGCGTTTCAAGCTTATTCCTCTTAAGGTGTAATCGTGGAAATGCATCGCCCGTTTACGGCCAAAGGAGATGACCGAGCACTTGGATACATTTTGAATATGTATATATGAGCACTTTGTATATGAAAATTTCATCCAAATCCCCTATATGAACATTAAACCAAAAGCGCTAGCCCGCGTAACGTCAAAAAGAGCTGAAACATTCAGAGATTTATTATCACACCAAAAGACACGAGCGTGGATGTTGGCCTGTGGAAAATATAAACATTTATTTTTAGTAGTAATCTAGTTGATACGTTGTACAAGCTGCCTGTATTTTGTTGCAATATACGAGCGGAATGCACATAAATAATTAATATCTCCATAATACTAACTTGAATCGTTATGCTCTCTTCAGCAAAGTTGTTCCTTATAGTTTAAGCAACATATGCTGAAATTCTGAGCTTAATCGAGTTTGCTGAACCAGTTCTATGCACAGTGAAGTAATGTCATTTCTCCATACATTACAACCAATTTCCATATAAATTTTAAGTCAAAAGCATCAGCTCGAGTTACATGATGATGATGATGATGATGATGGTCCCACCTCTTACCCCTACAAAGGTTTGAGCTGGACGAGTTATCTTTAAGATAATTAAATATAAACATTTTAACCAGGTTTGCAAACAAAATCGAGCTGGTTACAATTACAGATATAAATGTCCTGTTAAATATGCTATAGGCATCAACCAAAAACATTCAAAGGTGTAACTAGTTATCAAAAGTCCAAGTATAGTCCTCGACAATACTTCCATTTACACGTGACCTGGGATTTACACGTTTAAGCTTCCGCAGTGCCAGGACTATATCCAAGGAAACGACTTCCAGCCAACCCTTTACTAATTCAAGGCTTTTGCCACAATTTCCACGTATTAGTCATTTATACCTGTATTCCGCGCGCGAGGCTCAAACCATCGTAGACTACTCAAAGCTATTTTTACTATTACTACTACAAAATCAAAAAAACTAAAAATCCATCATCACCATCGAGGCAATCAATGTAGTTTTTTGTATATGCTACACCAATTACTATAATGTCTTTATGACAGTCTCCATACAAAATAATCCGTTAGAGATAACTTTGTCAAGATACATGATTTATCCATTCATAAAAATTTAACTGCTCAATAAACAGCTTTTACATGTGAAATGCAGCGTCTCTTAAATTCTGTAAGTGTAGTTGCACGCTTGATGTGTCTAGGCATCGAATTGAAAACATTTATACCTTTGAAAAATAATGAATTTTGTGAAGCATTATTCAAAAGATGTGGTGTTCTTACTTCATCCGCGTTTCTAGTGTTATATCTATGAAAATCACTTCCTCTTTCAATCCGATCACACAAATATCGAGGCAGCAAACCGTTAACTACTTTAAAAATGAACACCATAGTCAAAAACACAATTCTTTGCTTCACTGACAGCCATTGCAAAGCGTCCAGCATAAAAGTTGAGGAAGTGAATCTATTACATCTTAAAATCAAACGCATTACTTTATTCTGCAAACGCTGTAATCTCGATATTTGTGTTTCATTGGCCAAAAATAAAATGGAAGGGCAAAAGTCTAGATGAGGGGAGATGATTGATTTGTATAACTGTATTTTACTACCAATAGTTAAATCGTTTTTCAAGCGACATAGGATTCCATACTTCTTGGCAATTTTCTTGATGACATTGTCAATATGAGAATTGAACTTGAGTTTGTCATCAATAATCACGCCAAGATATTTAATTTCCTGAACGCGATCAAGTGTCTCATCATCAATAACAACAGAGACATCATCATCTACACGATTCCGCGAAATTACCATGAATTTAGTTTTACTTATATTCAATTTCAATTGTTTATACTTCAACCATCTACTTAGAGAACACAAATCTTCATTCAAGCCTGAAACGGCTTCTTCTAAATCTTTAGCTGCAATGAATAACACAGTATCGTCAGCAAAAAGATTAATATCACAAAACCGTAAAACTCGTCGCATGTCATTAATATACATAATAAATAAAAGGGGCCCTAATACACTTCCCTGAGGCACTCCAAGGTCATTGTCAACGGGACAAGATACAAAATCATTAAAAACAGTCCTGTGTGTTCTGTCAGATAAATAGCTTTCAAACCATTTGTATGCAAAACCCGAAATTCCAAAGCGCTTGATTGTTCTCAACAATAAGGGCCTAGAAATTGTCTCAAAAGCACGTTTTAGATCTAAAAACACAGCAACAATCGTATCTTTATGCTCCAAATTTTCTTTCCATTTAGCTAACACTAAGTTTAACGCGGTTTCACAAGAATGGCCTTCCCGGTATCCCGATTGTTCCGGTATCAACAAACAGTTACTATTTAAATATTCTAACAGCTGGCCTTTTACAACAAGTTCCAAAATTTTCTCTAATGTGTGCAACATGTTGATGGGACGAAACTCTTCGGCTTTAATCGTCCCAGCAACTTTTTGTATAGGAACAACTAAAGATTCTTTCCAAATATGCGGCACGTGCCCAGATTGCAATGATTGATTAATAAGGTCCCGCAGAGTGTGTCGAATGACATGAAAGCAATCTTGAATAACTCTAGCATTAACATTATCTACTCCAGCCGTTTTTCCTAATGAAAAGCAAATATTTTTAAGTTCATCGAATGTAATTGGGTGAAAACCATTAAATCTACAATTACTATTAATCGGCTGTTTTATTTCGTCCGGTTCATTGATCAGTTCAATAGATTGATTGATCAGTGAAACGCTCTCGACGAAATAGTCATTAAACTTAGAAGCAATTACTTGTTCTGACTGTTCTAATATGCCATCAAAAGTTATGGTCCGCGATTTACAATTACTAGGCTTCATCAAAGATTTCAAAATTTTCCATAACTCTTTGCTGTTGTTTTGATGCTGATCAATTTTCCTCTGAATATATTCACATCGAGTTTTCTTAATCGATTGTGAATATTTATTACGCACGACCGTGTACCTATTCCAATGATTATCACTATTAGATCTACAAAACTTTTTGTACCATTTGTCCCTCTTACGTTTAAGACGCAAAAGATCCAAATTGTACCAGCTGTTCGAGTTTTTCAAAGAAACAAACTTTTGTTCAACTAATTTATTGGTACAAGTTTTCAAAACGTTAGTAAGAACAGCTGCATCTTCATCTAAAGTTCCGGTAACTAATGGAAAATCCACGCTTCTCTCAACAAGATTCGAAACAGCTTGCTTCGAATATTTCCTCCAGCACTTCAATTTTACAAAATTATCGTTATCGTTAACACTGTCTAAGACATTAATTACTAAAGTTTCATGATCGGTTATTTTCAAATCAGCTTGAGTAACTGAATTGACAGAATCAAAATTAGAATAAACATGGTCAATCAAAGTTCTACTGTGCCGGGAAATACGCGTACATTCACTTACTAATTGTTTTAAATTAAATAAATCAGCTAATTGCTTCAGATGGTTCGAATTGCTTGTATCATGCCAATTAATGTTAAAATCACCCGCAAGTATATTTAATTTACTAGAATCTAAAAATGTCTCGAACCAGTTCTCTAAAATTTCAATAAAACGCTGATTACTTGAACTGGGAGAATGATACAAAACACCATAATTACCCATCTTCATGCCACGTTCAACTGTAATGCCTAAGAACCAATTGCCATCAATAACTTCGTTTTGGCGAATATTGAATTGAACTGATTCTTTGACATAAATAGCAACACCGTCAGTGTGCCTCGAATGTGACAAACAAGCAGCAGCTTTATATCCCGGAATGCTATACTGATCAAAAGATTCAATTTCTACAATATGTGTTTCTGCTAACAAAACCAAAAGTGGACGATTTTCTTCTACAATCTGACGTAATGTTACGTAGTTTGTAGATAACCCCGCAATATTCAAATATAAAATCTCTAATTTACTCACATTACTACTGGAACTTGGTTGCTATTTATTGAAATGTAAGCTGCTTTTTTTCTGATCATATAGTTTTTTATACACAAAACAATTAGAACTAAATGCTGCGTGGTTGACGTCCAGATTTAATTTACGCTCCTTATTAGTTTTTAAACAATTAACGCATTTCAATACAGTTGACATTCAAATGAGATGAAATTTTTAGAGAGTGGTTTTCTCCAAGCTTGCATTTGATCATTACAGCTAAAATGCTATTTATGAACCCATGAAATATGTTAATGATCATTATTATTTACAAGATGCAAGAAGAGAAGGTAAAGTAAGTGTATGACACATAAATCCTGTCAATTTAGCTTTCAGAGGGTCACAATAGCTATTAGCTGTAACGGTTAGCAACGCAATGAGCGAGCAATCAACGATCATAAAATCGCTAGTTGTGACCTTCTGGAAGCCAAATTTACAAATGTTATATGTCATACATAAACATTACCACCTCTTCTTGCTTTTAACAAATAAAATTTATCATAATAGGGTAGAGCACTACTTCGTCGTAATCGCCCATTTCCGTTCTATCGATCAGAAAAGATCAATAATATCAATGATTTCACCATGCAAAAATCAATAATAGGTTTGTTCTGATGCGTAAGTTCATTAGCTACAACATAAATCCAGTTAGAGCGCATCATTTGAATATTTACACTCATTGTTCTCAAAACAAAAGAAGCGCTCCTAGCGAATCCTCTTTTTCTACGTTTATCAGTAGGACGAAGAAAATCTAATGGCGTTTCAATGCGTTAGGACGGAATTGAAACTCGTAGAACGAATTTAGAATCAAGAAGCAGTGTTAGATTTTAAACAATATCGCAACAATTTGTGACTCTTTATCAAATCCAACGGTACGTATGGAAAGGTGAATGAATTTAGAAGTCATCTTTGACAAAAATATTCCATTTTTTGTTTAAATTCGTTCAGAAAAGAGAGGTGAAGCGCGGGTTGTGCTTAGTAGGACGGAAATTAGATCAAAAACCCTAGTATCCCATAGTTGGCTATAATGAGCAATTGCAAGCCAGGTTTTCTCACCTAATGGCTCAAATCTAGGGGTTGGTCTGTTGAAAAAAATGATAAAAAATTTCCCCCATGTGGCAAATGTGGGAAAGTCTAATGCAAATCTTATACCTAATTAAATTCAATGAATATCGAAATGTAACTTCGAATTCGTATGAGAAGAACAGATTTGTTCTCTCCCTTTTCTTTTGTAAAAGTGTCTATTCTTCTAGTTCTATTCTTCATAATAATAAGTTCTATTGTTTTTTTTTCATTCTTTTTGGCAATAATGTTTATAGTTACTACAATAGATTTTATTACATAGTAGCATAGTAATGATGCTTTCTTTCAACACGAATTTTATGTTATTTAGGAAATACTAACGTCACTACATCACCGGCGCCGCTGACCACCATTCACCCCTCCGATTTTGAAGGAAAGGATGCTGGGTTATTTATTAAACTAAATCAATGAATTTGTCGTCGTGAGCTATATGATCGATGATTAAGATTTAGAACACAAATAAAAAAGGGTTCACCTTTATACAGCAATATTGTAAAGCAATGCAATGAAATCTAATAATAGAGCTAGAAAACATGTATAAAACATTCAAAGTGTTTGCAATTTCCAGAGTTGGTTGGAAATGCAAACATAAAGCTTTAGTGTGATAATTTATTAGTTAGAGAATGATCTTTAGAAGAGGGTAAGTGGATAGTTCTGTTAGAGTGCGGCAGTACGAAAATTGAATAGAAGTTGAAAATGAGCGAAGGGCCATTAATGCGACAGTATAAAGTCAAACGCACACCTTTTGCCTAACCTGTACGATGTACGCGGAGACTTGAAGTATGTCTTCAAGTCTACAGGCAAAAGATGTGCGTCCGCCTTTTGCTCATTACTGATTGCGGCGGTGGAATAATTCTAGCGACGTTTTATCAAACAAATTTGAGTAGGGCTAGCCTAAATTGAGTAAACCAAGTTGTAACCTTTGTTTGCTCAATTTAGGGTAGCCCTACTTTTGACGATTCAGAGACGTTGAAGAGAGACACGCATAGACTGAAGCAAGAAGAACCAAACGAGCAAAGTAAATAAACATTACTGTTTGCTCAATTCACCAGAAAGGAGTATTGTTCTCAATGATGAAAAAAGTGTTCAATTGTTTTCACAAAATATTTGATATCTGTTATTTATGTATTTATTTATTTATTGTTGATTAAATTACAACATTTATTAGCAATTTAAATCAATTTTGAATCGGAGCGTTTTATTTAGTTTTATGGTAATAAAAATGATTGCGCTGCAAGCAAAACAGTAAAATATGACAAAAGATATAGAGATGTTCATGTCCGGTTGTGTTGGTGCGTTATGTGAGAGCGCGTTATTGAATATCCAAGGAAAATACATAACATAATCGAGAATATCTAAACATACATATTGACAGTGAAATATCGACTGCAGCTCAATTATTACATAAGATACGGCATAAAATGTAATTTGAGGCGTCATATTAGTCTGAGGTTAGGGACATTTACCCTAATTAGGCATAATGTTTGATGTTTTCATAAATCTTATCAAATAGAAAGATGGGAAAATTCATGAGGAACAACTTTCAAAAATCTTGCTGAGATATTCACGATTTACTGAATAAAGAAAACAAATTTTTGCAAGTTTTTTAAATTCTTAATAAATTCTCAGTAGAAGGTTATGCTTATTAATATAATAATTCCCTGGGTGGTGCGGAGTCAATCACTTTCAATATTCAAGATATTTTGCCGGTGCCTTTTTCCAGAGAAAAAAATGAGAACTTGTTCGTGACTTCCTCATTTATGTTTACAATTGCTTGGTTGAGCCAATAATCCGTAAAGTTCCGAATAAACTTACTTAGTAAGCAACTGATCAAATGAAGTCAAGCGATTGAATATTGCTGCTTATCCCTAGACGCGTTTATTTTGATGATAAGCTTTCTTGGTTGAGGATTTTTACAAGCATTAGTGATTATTACAATAAATTAATCGTACTTTTCATTGGTATGATTAAATTTGGTCAGCCTTTAAGATACACTTGTTCTACTACTTATCAATTTAATTTTAGGATAACATTTTGAGTGTTGATCCTAATACTTTATCTTTCGAGCGAATATGTTTAAGGGACGTAAGCCTTGGTGTTGATCCTGATCGTTGGATTTTTTTGTAACAGCACCAGTTGGATTTTTTTGACAACAATTTCGAGTGACTGCCCACTACTCAGATCAAACCTAATGATTATTTTCAGCTTTTTTTTCCTTGATTTGTTTTCCGTCGATCTTTTTTCGTGCTGAGCACCAATGCTTCCGACGCTAGGGAGGCAGCTCCCACACCTGGACCCTACCTATCGACCCATCAACTCATGAACCGGGGACCAACGGCTTTACTTCCCTTCCGAAGGAAGGCGTGATCATAGATGTTATGCCTCAGAACATCCCGGCGGCGCCGACTGGGATTGAACAGATTATTTTCAGCTGATAACGAATCAATGACATATTTCTTAAGATAATTATTTTGAAGTTTTCTATTCTTAGCTACGACCAATATCAGTTGTTGTTTTTCAGGATCATTTGTTGGACCACACTTGTTCATTTCTCCTGACTATCCTTGTTGTTTGCACATCTTTGCTAAAAACATTATATTTGATACCCACTTATGTCGATTAAATGTCATAATTAAATTAAAAAAATATAAAAAAAAAAATTGGCACAAAACAAGCTGTGGCAATTTTTTTCTTATAGTTATAGACCCCAAGGAATCTGTTTCAATTGTAAAAGAGTTAGGTTTCACAAGATTTTAAAGAATTAGAAACATTGTTTTAATAGAAGCTAAGAAAATGTACTTTTATTTCGGAAAGCTCAAATTTTTAAACCTCTAAACATCATTTTCCAGAGTAGCTGTCATTGTTTGTAACAGCCTAAGCTATAATTTGGAGGTTGAGCAACCAGGTTTCCATGTATAAATGCAATTTTGAGACATCCTAGACATCCACCTCTTATTACTCCAGAGCATTGTTGAAAACTAGAAGAGTTTTCGGATGTGGGACGGCTACAAAACAAAATGAATTAAAACTTACTGAGTTTTATTCCGGTGCTTATTACGAACGGCGAGGTTAGGGCTTTGACCGGGTAATCTCCAAATGTTTCGGCCCAGTTATTTGGTGGAGGATGGTAAACGATGTTGGCAGATGACGTTCCGATTGATAGTGACACGTGTTCGATCGACAAATAGACCACAAGATCTACAGACGAAGAAAAGCTGCGTCTGTGTACTGCGGACAGTGACGGGGCCACTCTCATGGAGACAGAAAATACGCACGCCATTCTTGGAAACAGGTGTTCGATTGACAGATCAACGAATAGTTATGGACAGCGTTAAGGCGGGAGTTTGGCGATCTACAACCGATGCAGCTTGTGCTCAAGACAAATCAGCCAACGAAGAAATCTGGTCCGAATGAAGAATACGGTAGATCGACTCGTTTTGATGGTGATCCGTGTCCGATCGACAAATAGGCCAAACGATCAACGAATAGCTCCGCACAGCGATAAGCCGGGACTTAGCGGTCAGTTACGGTTGCCTCTTGTCCTTCGGGACAAATCTGGTTTGAAGGCAGAATCTAATGGATACTCATACTGCTGTGGGCTGCTTCGCCATGTGATCAAACGATGATAGGCCATCAGGTCAGCCCAACCGCTATTGGTGGCGGATGCTAGAAATAACCTGACTCAGGGGTAGGCTGGGCCCCCGTCAGTCACAAAATACCTTGGAAGGAGTGGATACGGTCAAGTAGGTAAATGATGACTGATTGGGTCAACTAGTCACCGGGTCGATCCACAGAGACAGACGATAAATCCGGTGTAGATCTCACTCAGAAACGGTAACAGATTATATTTGGCCCTGTAGAGGTGCCAGATGTGCTAGCGTGTACCACGATACCGACATTTTTGATAAGGCTTTCTATCACGGCCAAAGTTGCACACCGAATTCTCTATTCGCCTATCGATCCATCGATCTTCATTCACCACTCAACCCCATTGTAGTTGGTGTTCAGGTTTTCTTCCGCTTTATCATCGCGACCGACATTACGCTGCTGTTGTTCGCACCCACGAACCATTCTTGCATTTCTTGTTCATCACCAGCACCAACATACTAAAGAATTATAATTTCCCTACCGAAAATATATAAAATTTTAAAAATTGCTTGTTTGTCTCATTTTAGGGTAGTAGTTCCCTTATCAATACCAACGGATGAGGACCACGTAGTTCTGTACGGAAAATTGATTAATAACGATGCGACTTGTTTTTCGTTTGAATCAACTTTGAAATTGTAAGTAAAATGAATTTGCATTTATAAATAGATGTGAATGATGTTCAATAAAACCAAAACCGTTCTATTTACAGTGTGATAATGCTTGCTGATTTAATTCAAAGAGAAAGTGGAGCAGTTACCGGATATAGATTTGTTTTGGACATGGAAGGTGTTACCATGGGTCACGTTACTAGGCTAACCATAAGTACTGTGAAACGATTCCTACATTTCTTACAAGAAGCGATGCCAGTACGTTTGAAGGGTCTCCATTTGACAAACGTTGTTCCTTTTATTGATAAAATTCTTATGTTGGTTAAACCATTTATGAAGAAGGAGTTGCTCGACATGCTACACCTACATAGCAACATCGAAACTCTGTACCCTTTTGTACAAAAGAAATGTCTTACCAATGAATTGGGTGGCGAAGCTGGAAATCTAATGGATATTAAAGGTATTTCATAGAATATATTTTACAAAAGAAATATGTAAAACTTTTATTTTGCAGAGAAATTCAATCGGCATCTTATTGATAATCGAGAATTTTTCATAGAAGAGGAAAACAAAAAGGCTATTGAAGAGAGAAGACCTGGGAAACCGAAAGACTCTGCATCAATTTTTGGCATGGAAGGGAACTTCAAAAAATTGGATATTGACTAAAAGGCTGGTCGCTCACAAATAAATTATATTTGATATTCACAGGGATATACAGTGATACTTTGGTGGCACAGTGTGTGTGTCAAGCAACCCATTTCTGAATGTCTGGAGAGTCACGCCCATTCCGAGGTTACTTTCACATACAATAAGCCCCGCACAGTGATACTTTGGTGGCACTAGTACATTTATATTAAAGACCATTGGCGTGTTTTGTCTGATTTGAATTATTTTGACTTTAATATCACAACAGTATTTTTTATAAGTTCCAAGTAGGTCAGTATACCATAATAAACAAATATCATAAATGAAGGTTTGGATGATACCCCGATCACGTCGTTAAGCTCCCAGAAAAAAATATATAATAAAACAACGAAATTACAATAATTTTTACTGTTGTATTTCGATCACATTAAAATGTATTGTTAAATGGTTACGGGAGAAACGAGAAAATTCGTTTTTTAACGATACAATACCCCTTTTTTACTGTAAATTTCTCAAATACCATGATTTTCATTGTTGTGAACCATGAATTTCGTTGTCATTTTATGGTAATTGATAAAAATGTCCAATGTTTTGACAATAAAAATCATGGTTACAATGACAGTGAAAATCATTGTATTTTTTGTATCTTTTATGGTTATTTTTATTAGGGTAGTTCACCCAAGTCACACAAAATCGCCAGATTTTGTATATTTTTCAGTTGCCATATTATTTTCCTACATCCTTGGTATCAAATGTAGGGGAATTTACGTATTCTCGTCAATCAAAGCAGCGTCCGCGTTTCTATTAGCATTTTCTCGGCGTCGTGCACACATATGACGTGTTAGTTTGTTTACATTTATTTACTCTTTCCTCTCCAAGCGAAAGATTTTTTCATTGATTTACAAATCGACAGAATTGTCCAACATGGTTTGAAAACGTTTTTACAACGCTACAAACTTCACAGGTGAGTCTGACTATTTTCGGCATCCTTTTCATTTTAACTACGTAGGGTTAACTACCCCATTTCCGGCCTATTAAGCACAACCCGCACTTAGCCTTTCTTAATCTAGCGTAGTTTAGCACCAAACGGAATGTTATTATTATTAATGGCTTCCAAATTTACTTAACTTTCCGTACGTACCGTAAGATTTGATAAAGAGAAACAAATTGTTGAGATATTGCTAAAAGTCTAACACTGCTTCTTGACGCCAAACTCGGCCTACGGATTTTAAACTCGGCCAAACACATTGAAACCCCATTGAAACGCCTAAAAAAACCTACGAGATTTTGATTTTTCACATGCTTAAATGTTTAAAAAAAATCAGATTTTGATGCCATTTGTAATTATAGCATGCTATGGTCCATATAGACATATTTTAAAAATTTCTGTATGTACACCAAAAATTGTGATTTTTTTCAAGTATGCCACTCGATTAACTATAGCTTGAAAAGGATAATGTGATTAGAATCAAGTTGATAGGTTGTATCGTTGGCGAGAAATCGTTAAAAACGTACCGTGTAAATCGTGGAAAACCGTGTAAAAAAAACCGCGTAAAAAAAACCGTGTAAAAAAAACTTCAGTGTACGTGTAATATGTGTCAAATTTTTAATAAGTTGCCCAACTTGCTGTCGGCCAGTCGCAGGTTCGAACACAGCTCAAGATAGTAGAAAGGAATTGCTCGAAGCACCATTGAAAAAAAATTCAATGTCACTTTTAATCATTTTGTATTATAAAAAACATAAATTCTTACCCACAAAAACTCATCATAGACTTTAATAAAACAACAAATATCTAATAAAAAAATATGCCAATTCACTATAAACTTGAGTTAAATAACAGTTTATTTTTTATTAGTTAATTTATTTGTACAGGCTCAATCGAATAAACTTTGCAGAGCCAAGTTATCATTTGCGTTGTACATAATTGAATAAAATAATAATATCTAGAGTTAAAGGAACTGAACCGATTACTCAGGGTCGTCTCGAGGTTAGTAGAGATTAACAGTTTTATGGATGGGGAGAGGGAGGTGGAGGTTTGAGTTATGATTAACGATACAAATATTTTATTATTTTTAAAACATGAACTTATTCCTATTCAATTTGGTATCCACAGTGTAATTATAAAATTATTACAGAAACAAACATTAAAAAAAAAAAAACCACACGAACAAAACAAAAACTAAACGCAAGGTTAGTCAAACTTACAATCTAAGGTTAATATTCTTAAAGAAAACATATATAAGTTTCATAAACTCCAGATTGCGTCTACCCAAAATATCCCGAACTGGAACATTAGGTTGTCTACCTCGAGCCCGAAGGGAATCGTACAGCTCAGATCTGACTCCGCGATGCTCAGCACAAGACCAAATAATGTGATCTGCGTCCTGGTAACCTTGTCCCCATTCACAGAGATTGCTGTCCTCCAGCCCAACACGGAACAAGTGAGCGTTTAACGAGTAGTGATTGGACATGAGGTGAGACATCATACGAATGAAGTCTCGACCCACATCCAACCCCTTGAACCAAGGACTCTTCGACATCTTAGGGATGATCGAATATAGCCATCGTCCCAAACTTCCTTCGCTCCATTTATTCTGCCAGCTAACGAGTGACTGTTGACGATAAATGAAGAAAAATTCATCGTAGGCGATTTGTCGATCGTAAATATCGCCTTCCATAGCGCCCACCTTAGCAAGTGAGTCAACCATCTAATTGCCCGGAATCGAGCAATGAGATGGGACCCATGTGTTACTGTTGAGATTATTTAACCTAGATTTTGTAACATATTAATTAAATGTTTGTTTGTTAGTAGGTTAGTAAAGTAAATAATTATAAATGTTAGTAAATGTTAATGCTAAAAATTGATAAATACTCCGGAGTAGCTAATAATAAGGACATAATTTTTTAACACACTTCACACCACAACACACACTACACAACAGTATGAAGTGAGCCAAAAAAAAAAGGGAAAACAAGAGTTGCCACAGATACCGGGACTAGACACGTCAAAAAGGGAACATGAACAAAGGGTATGGAAAAATGAGGATCAAGCTACCGGGTAATAACTAGATAAGCGTTTTTCTTATCCAGAGCTTCGAAGCGTTAAGTTTGTTATCCTATAAAAAGCAGAGATAAAGTTGAAGATAAAGAGAGAAGTTCATTTGAAATCACCGTTACCTAATTAGGTTAGAAAGTGAAATAAGAATCAGGACCCATTATTAATCGCCTGAATTGTCCAGAAGTTATCCGCCATTCCGGCGTGCGATTGGACTTCCAGCGCTGACGTCTGAAGGAGTGTGATCCGCCAATCCGGCGTACGATCCGTCCCTCTTGGATTTGACGTAGGCATTACCCCGAGCGTCAAGGCAAAGGCGACCTTCCCGCATTTCGTGCTTGCATCCGGCCGCATCGTGAGACACTACCCACATACACACACACACACAGTAAGTCGAAATAAAAAGCTAATTAACAAGAGAGAAAGTCAGAGTTGGTTGGAAATGCTAACATGAAGCTTTAGTGTGATGATTTATTAGCTAGAGAATGATCTTTAGAAGAGGGTAGGTGGATAGTTCCGTTAGAGTACGGCAGTATGAAAATTGAATAGAAGTTGAAAATGAGCGAAGGGCCATTAATGCGACAGTTTTTCAAGATAGACGCACATTTTTGCCTAACCCGTACGATGTACGCGGGGACTTGAAGTATGTCTCCAAGTCCACAGGCAAAAATGTGCGTCCCTCTTGTTGCTCATAAACTGACTGCGGCTGTGGAATAGTTCTAGCGACGTTTTTCATCACTACCTAAAGCCCCACGTTGCGAGAGCATTTCCAGTAGATGGTGTGTTATAATGCAGTTCTTCTTTACCCAACTATTGTGTTGCTCCTCTCGTCATGACCAACGTGATCATCTCAGAGAGAAAGCAGTAGGGTGGTTGTTGCGTGCTGTACCATCATCAGCATTGTTGACGGTTACTCCCGCCTTGAGTTGTTACATTCAAAGTGTTTTTATGTTACTTCATACGCGAAGTTAACGATTTTCAGAGTTGGTTGGAAATGCTAACATGAAGCTTTAGTGTGATGATTTATTAGCTAAAGAATGATCTTTAGAAGAGGGTAGGTGGATAGTTCCGTTAGAGTACGGCAGTATGAAAATTGAATAGAAGTTGAAAATGAGCGAAGGGCCATTAATGCGACAGTTTTTCAAGATAGACGCACATTTTTGCCTAACCCGTACGATGTACGCGGGGACTTGAAGTATGTCTCCAAGTCCACAGGAAAAAATGTGCGTCCCTCTTGTTGCTCATAAACTGACTGCGGCTGTGGAATAGTTCTAGCGACGTTTTTCATCACTACCTAAAGCCCCACGTTGCGAGAGCATTTCCAGTAGATGGTGTGTTATAATGCAGTTCTTCTTTACCCAACTATTGTGTTGCTCCTCTCGTCATGACCAACGTGATCATCTCAGAGAGAAAGCAGTAGGGTGGTTGTTGCGTGCTGTACCATCATCAGCATTGTTGACGGTTACTCCCGCCTTGAGTTTGTAGCATGGTCACTTTTATGTAAATATAATTTAACTTATTTAAGGATTTCCATGTATTTATTTGAATTTATATTTTGTTCTTCCATCTATTTTTGAATTCCATTAATAATTATCGTTCACGTTATGTATTTATTATTTATATTCATTACATAATAACTACATGCTCACTTAAATTAAATTGAAATCACCATTACAAATGAAACTTATTGTAAATCCGCATAAAAACGTAACGCTTGCATACAAGCTGCCTTCCAAATTCATTTTATCGGCCACTGGAAACGTTCTCTGCTTTGTGAGACTCGTCGTAAAGTCCAAGGTTCGAATCCGAACATTCTCTCTCGTAAAAAAATCAATCGAGCCAGAATTAGAATGAAGCGAGACAGTTTAATCAAACGGTATGAGCGAGAAAGAGATAGAGTGTTCAATCGGCTCAAGATCGTAGTTGATGAGACTTGTCGTTTGAAAAGGTCGTTAATTACTTCGGTAATTGACGTACTTCCGGCCACGAAGACTATGATCACGATTTGATCTGAGGGTTTTCGGAACGTCCACTCGTCCATTTTGACCTGGACCGTGGAAGAGGCGAGAGTGCGTGAAATAGTTTTATTGTGTCGCGGTGTGTTTTAATTGGTACCTATAAAAAATGTGAGAAGTCTAGTGATCGAATTTAATGTTACTTTTTGTTTCCTTCGTGTAGCCTAAAGTTCAGCAGTTAGGTCAAAGTTGACGTGCGGTCAATTTTTGTGTGTGCGTACGTGTAGAGAAAAGGTAATTCGTGGATAATTGTTTTGTGTGGAAATTTTATTGTTAACGCGTCGAACAGCCGTTCGACGGCTTTTTATATAGGATTCGCTTCTAGCGATATACGGCCGAAGCTCGGCACACCGCATCTCGAGTAAAAACGCGACTCTCGGCCCCACGTTGGGCGCCAAAATGTAGCGCGCAAAATGCGGCTAACGGTTTTCCGTCTTCTGGATCGTTCCCTGGCTCGATAAACGGACGGCTTAAGCGCCACCTCCAAGGAGGACCGTCCGTCGAGTCTTGTTTGCCCGGCTAGAAACCCGACCTCAGGGCGGGTTTGTTCAATCAGAACCAAAAATTTAATTTCAAAACGAAACAGAAGACTCAAACAGCACGATGGATCGAGATTCTCCACACAAAGAGGTCGCCACAATAGCTATGAACCTCTTCGGAGTGACCACTTTTTGATTTAGTGAAAACACCTACGGGGTCATAAATCAACCATGTCACTACGGTGACTGACAAATTTTTGGAAGCTATGAATTGTGAGAGACAAAAAAAAAATACCTACGGGAAAAGTCGGATGTCGGAGTAGTTAGACCACACAGTTGAAGGTGTCAGTACAGGCACTAGTGACAGTCGCTTGAAGAGCGTCTGCTGGGCGATGACTTTTCACTGAAGTAGTAAGAATCATAAAGCATAGAACGAGCTGGGTGATGATCTGACCAAAGTAGTGGAAACACGAATGCAACAGAGAGCCTAAGTGATGACTTCCGATTCTCAGTACTTAGTACCGAGTTAGTAGTGATTCTTATGAAGCCTAGGAACGAGCCCAACATTGACCTCTGGCCTCAAATGACCAACACAGGTAGCTCATTGTCACTTGATATTGTGTAGAGTCATATTCACTGATAGAAGACGTCTACTCACATGGAAAATTAGATGGACAGTTAGGTTTGCAAGCTATGAACATTTCACCTTGAAGCAACTAAGATTTTCCAAGTGAAACTTCCAAGAAAATACCTCCAAGGTACAACAACAGACCATTTAAGAAGGAGACTGATTTTCTGACTACACAAACATAGCCCTCCATGTAAACATTGTACATACTGTAAATATTAGGTTAGTTAGTTAGTACGCGCCTAACGCCTACGGTAATCCTAGTGTTAGTAACTTAAATTTAGGATTAATCGAAAAATTAATTCACTTACAGTTTCTTACTACATTTTCTTATTGGATTGTTGTCCAGTATTTTCTTCTTCATATTTTATTCCATTTAGTTGCGTTTCAGTTCTGCGAGTTCCAGTTAGTGGCATCCGTAGCATTCATAGGATAGAATAGTTGCGTTTTTCATTGTAGTTTAGTTTCGATAATGCGTTAAATTGTCCATCTTTTGAGTTTAATCCATCATATTTCGAAGCCTGTAAATTTATCCTCAGTAGCTATACATCGCTAGAACTGGAATCCAATTCGAATGTTTGGCAGTTCTTGTTTACATCCATTATCAGGATGCATGTTCCTAAAACGAGAAAAAAAAGGCCCCCCAGCAATCCCCAGAACAATTCTTTTAGATTAAAACATTAAATGATACAGTAATTTATTACTTCCCTTGCAACACCTTAACAATTTCAATAGTGAAATCCGTATTTCCTTAGTTACCAGCAACAATCAGCTCACAGTAGTTTTCACATTTTTTCACTTTCACTTTTTGACGTTTGTTACTCCGTCAATTCCGTCTCGTTGGCAGTGCTTTGAGTGGGTGAGTTCCAAGGAAGTGAGTGACGACTCTCTTCCAGGGTGACCGATACAAGGGGTGATTCATAAGTTTTGTGGTATTGTACAATCTCATAATATTTCGTAAGAAAATTTATTGATGAATTTTAATGTTTATGTTGGGTTGTGTGGAAAACTTAATTCGGATTTAAATCTGGAGTGTTTTTCGTAACACATGTATTGTGAAAATCGGATTCTATCACAGATCTCGGATTTTATATCTGGGGAGATAGTTTTCAGGATTCACAGGTCATTTATTGTGGAAAGCGAACACAATCGTGTTTTCGGAATATAGTTCTGGAGTAGATTGTTGTTCAGGATTCACAGGTTTTTTCTTGAGAGAAAATTTACGGTCAACTGTCATGGTTTTCGGCTAAATTATTGCTGGAGTAGTCAGTGTCCTAGTTTATGTTTTACTTCTCTGGAGTTTGAGTATTACTCCAGATGCAAGTGAATTTTATGTGTACGTCATTTTTTTATATGCGTATGTGAGGATTGCCTGCCAACCAAATTACAATAGCCCAACCATATTTCAATAGTCATTTCAGCTGGAATTATTTTTTTTGTGAGGGTTTAGCCCTACGAAAATTTGATTGTAATTTTCTGAAAATTTCAATCAAATTTTCGTAAATTTAGTAGAGGATGATGTAGCATGGTCACTTTTATGTAAATATAATTTAACTTATTTAAGGATTTCCATGTATTTATTTGAATTTATATTTTGTTCTTCCATCTATTTTTGAATTCCATTAATAATTATCGTTCACGTTATGTATTTATTATTTATATTCATTACATAATAACTACATGCTCACTTAAATTAAATTGAAATCACCATTACAAATGAAACTTATTGTAAATCCGCATAAAAACGTAACGCTTGCATACAAGCTGCCTTCCAAATTCATTTTATCGGCCACTGGAAACGTTCTCTGGTTTGTGAGACTCGTCGTAAAGTCCAAGGTTCGAATCCGAACATTCTCTCTCGTAAAAAAATCAATCGAGCCAGAATTAGAATGAAGCGAGACAGTTTAATCAAACGGTATGAGCGAGAAAGAGATAGAGTGTTCAATCGGCTCAAGATCGTAGTTGATGAGACTTGTCGTTTGAAAAGGTCGTTAATTACTTCGGTAATTGACGTACTTCCGGCCACGAAGACTATGATCACGATTTGATCTGAGGGTTTTCGGAACGTCCACTCGTCCATTTTGACCTGGACCGTGGAAGAGGCGAGAGTGCGTGAAATAGTTTTATTGTGTCGCGGTGTGTTTTAATTGGTACCTATAAAAAATGTGAGAAGTCTAGTGATCGAATTTAATGTTACTTTTTGTTTCCTTCGTGTAGCCTAAAGTTCAGCAGTTAGGTCAAAGTTGACGTGCGGTCAATTTTTGTGTGTGCGTACGTGTAGAGAAAAGGTAATTCGTGGATAATTGTTTTGTGTGGAAATTTTATTGTTAACGCGTCGAACAGCCGTTCGACGGCTTTTTATATAGGATTCGCTTCTAGCGATATACGGCCGAAGCTCGGCACACCGCATCTCGAGTAAAAACGCGACTCTCGACCCCACGCTTCGGCGTCAAAAGTCCCGGTTTGAGGGGAAAGCCGGAAGGAAACAAACCGTTTCGACAGAGCGGTCATTTCGCCATTTCCGCCACACGTGGTCAACACGTAAAAAACACCGACGTCCCCAACGTCGTCTACAGCGCCAATCCATTTCGGCGCGAGTTCAGTACCAGCTTCGAGACCATCCATCGACTGGGAATTTCCGCAGCATCATCGCCAATCGCCGCATTTCGGGCGATAGCCACAATACCGCCGCAAATCAGCCGGTATCTGCTTTGCCGACCAATTCATCAGGCAGCTATTTCGGTACCGTGAGTAAACCAACAATTATTTAACCATGCGCATGCGTTAACGACACCACACACACACACTCCACGAAAGAAGAGCTCGATGAGCAAAGCTAGCTAGCGATCACTAGATCAAAATCCGCACACAGTAGGGAAACTAGAGAGGCAGAAACACGAATGATGAAAACCTAGGTTATACAATTAAATAAAGTTACTTAAATGTTTTATAGTAGTTTACCCCAATAAATGTTTTTCCGTTAAATGTTAAAGTTTTCCATGTAACTTATTTTTGGTTTCGAGTATTCTCACATTTCGCGTCGTTCTACTTTTTTGTGTTAATGTTCTTGTACGCCAGGTTAGACTGCCTGGGAAATCAGTCTCTCCACTCACGTGTCTCGATCGGCGGGGATCTTTGAATAAGTGAGTTCCTCCGGTGATGATACTGGTGAGTGTTGTTTTCGTGAGTAGGTAGAACGACCGGTAGCATCAACTATTCTCTCGTTGCGATTGTGGCGACCTCTTTGTGTGGAGAATCTCGATCCATCGTGCTGTTTGAGTCTTCTGTTTCGTTTTGAAATTAAATTTTTGGTTCTGATTGAACAAACCCGCCCTGAGGTCGGGTTTCTAGCCGGGCAAACAAGACTCGACGGACGGTCCTCCTTGGAGGTGGCGCTTAAGCCGTCCGTTTATCGAGCCAGGGAACGATCCAGAAGACGGAAAACCGTTAGCCGCATTTTGCGCGCTACAAGTTGTTACATTCAAAGTGTTTTTATGTTACTTCATACACGAAGTTAACGATTTTCAGAGTTGGTTGGAAATGCTAACATGAAGCTTTAGTGTGATGATTTATTAGCTAAAGAATGATCTTTAGAAGAGGGTAGGTGGATAGTTCCGTTAGAGTACGGCAGTATGAAAATTGAATAGAAGTTGAAAATGAGCGAAGGGCCATTAATGCGACAGTTTTTCAAGATAGACGCACATTTTTGCCTAACCCGTACGATGTACGCGGGGACTTGAAGTATGTCTCCAAGTCCACAGGCAAAAATGTGCGTCCCTCTTGTTGCTCATAAACTGACTGCGGCTGTGGAATAGTTCTAGCGACGTTTTTCATCACTACCTAAAGCCCCACGTTGCGAGAGCATTTCCAGTAGATGGTGTGTTATAATGCAGTTCTTCTTTACCCAACTATTGTGTTGCTCCTCTCGTCATGACCAACGTGATCATCTCAGAGAGAAAGCAGTAGGGTGGTTGTTGCGTGCTGTACCATTATCAGCATTGTTGACGGCTACTCCCGCCTTGAGTTGTTACATTCAAAGTGTTTTTATGTTACTTCATACGCGAAGTTAACGATTTTCAGAGTTGGTTGGAAATGCTAACATGAAGCTGTGCGTCTATCTTGAAAAACTGTCGCATTAATGGCCCTTCGCTCATTTTCAACTTCTATTCAATTTTCATACTGCCGTACTCTAACGGAACTATCCACCTACCCTCTTCTAAAGATCATTCTCTAGCTAATAAATCATCACACTAAAGCTTCATGTTAGCATTTCCAACCAACTCTGAAAATCGTTAACTTCGCGTATGAAGTAACATAAAAACACTTTGAAGAGAGAAAGTGCTTTCAATTCCTTGATCGAACAATCCTACCTACAGCCGACCCTGAAGGTTCCTTTTTCATGCTCGAGCTAAAGCCAGTAAAAAAGAGGTTGTTGTAGAACCCACCCTCAGTGATCCCCGTTGGCTAGACCAGGGATCGAGGGCTTAGCGAAGTGGTCCGTCTGACCGCTTTTAACAATTGGCGCCCAACTAAAATCGTTTCGATCAAAGATTTAAAGAACTATTCTCCCCGGAGTATAAAGGAAAGCTAGGTTATCAAATAATTAATTTCCATTGAAAAGCACGTGATATTAAAGGTTATCCATTGATTAATTTTTGCTCAATATGCAATTTTGCTACAATTAGGTTATCAAATTTTCTACGTAGAGGTTGAACAATTGAATTCAGTAATACCATCGTTTTTCCACCAGTGAAGTGAAAAATTTCTAGGTAGCATACTACTAGTGCGCGTACCCTCACAAAAGCTTATAATTTTGCTGTGCATTCATCGGATACCAGTGCGATAATTTGAAAACGATTATTAAGATTGATGTGATTTTTGTTAATGGGTCTTGATTCAAGTAAGTGTCCCAGACAATAGATGTTTCGTTTTAATTCATTCAGCTTGCGATATTATTTTGATATAGAGATCTAATAAACGAATCTGGAAAATGGATTTGCAAACATTGTACCAATCTATGGATGTCTCTCATTTATCAATAGATGAAGTAGAACACGAATTGCTTATCAGAAATATTTTGTTTCACTTTGATGATCATGAAAGCAAAAAGAGAAGAAAACTAAAAGAAAAAATGAAGCAGGAAAGAGAAACGAATAAATTCGCTTTCTCACAAATTTGGCGAAAACCAGAAGAAGAAATATCCACTGTAGGTTCAAAATTAAAAATCATTGCTGATCTGCTAGAAAAATCTAAACTTGATGCCCGTCAGCGGGAAAAGCTCAAAACGCGCGTAGTTCATTATCGAGTTCGAATTTATTTTCTCAGCAAAGCTTCAGGTGCTGAAAAGTTTAGGACTGAAATAATAAAAATTGGTAGACAGGCAAGTGAAATTTTTAGTAAACATTATGCAGAGTTAAGTGATGAGGAGTATCGTTCGGAAACGGAAATATTGGAAACAGATTTGAATAAGGTATTAAAAGAAGTCAGAACTGAAATCGAAGTTCTGAATGAAACAACAGTGTCGGGGAAAGAGATAGATGAGCAGTTAGAAAATGAAGGAGCAGTAGGGAATCTATCCTTAGCGGTGAAAAAGAAGGAAATGAATGATTCATTGAAGAGATCAGAAGAGTTAGTGAGAGAGTTAAAGGAGATCGAAGAAGGGAAAAAGGAAAAATCTGTGGATCTTATTTCTCTTTTTAAAACGTTCGTTGTGCAGACTACAGAACAACAACGACTCATGAGAAAGAAACAAATTGAAGAGGAAGAGCGAAAAATTAAAGAAGCATACGATAACATGGAACGAAAGAAACGCTTGGAGAAACTATTAGTAAATTTAAACGATCATCTGAAAAAGGAACCAGAAGAAAACCAATTGCCCCTAGAGAGAGAGAAAAAAACGTCACTGGGAGATCTAAAACTGGAGGATTTAAAAATCAAGAAGGAGGACATGAAGAAAAGTAGTAAAAAAGAGGGGAAGAAAAACGATGAACCGAAGTCAGAAGATTCATGTAGAAGCTCACAGGAGGAAAGTTCCGAAGATAGCAGAAAGAGAGAGAAGCCAACAACAAAATCAAGGAAGAACAAGCTTAGACATAAGGAAAGAGATAGATCGTCTAAACAGCAAAAGAGAAAACACCATCGTAGACACAGCTTTTCATCATTTTCCAATACAACCTCAGATTCCGAGAGCTCAGATTTGTCATATTCCGATAGTAGTTCGGGATCACATAAGAGAAGAGAGAAACCTAGGAGGGATAATAGACGGTATAGAGAGTTGAAACGCATTCCTGTGGCAGAATGGAAACTAAAATATGAGGGAAGAGATCAGGGTCGAAAGCTGACTGAGTTTCTTAAAGAGGTGAAAATGAGATGCATCTCTGAAGATATTTCTGAAAAAGAATTATTCCGAGGTGCGATTCACCTGTTCTCAGGTCGCGCGAAGGATTGGTTCATTGAGGGAGTTGAAAATAGAGATTTTCGGAATTGGTATGAATTAAAACGAGAACTAAAACGGGAATTTTTACCACCCGATTTAGATTTTCAACTTGAGGTTCAAGCCACAGAACGACGGCAGGCTAGGGGTGAAAAATTTACTGATTATCTGCATGACATGATGAGAATTTTTCATTCTATGACCAGGCCCATTTCGGAACGCAGAAAGTTCGACATCATTTGGCGTAATCTTCGCTTCGACTATAAGAACGCCATGACAGGTGCTGGAGTCAGATCTTTGTCCAAACTGAAAATATACGGACGTATTATTGATGAAAATTTTTGGAGCATTTTCCATAAGTCTCACGAAAATACACATCGTCGTAGTCAGGTCAATGAAATTGCTGCAACGGATTTGTCGAAGTCCAAAGGTTCAGTACAAAATTTAAACGTTGGTTCTCGGGTGTTTACAAGAAGCAAACCTAAAAACGAAAATACAGAAAATAACAATAAATCAGCAGATGGGGAAGTTAAACAACTAAATGAGAACAAGAAATATGGTTCGACAGGACCCATGGAAGGATCGGCAAAGGGCACAATGAAGACGCTAGTTGACCAATACAGACGTCCTCCCATAGGAGTATGTTATAACTGTAGAGTGAGCGGTCATCATTACGCCGATTGTCCAGAGCGTAGAGGCAAATTTTGTAGATTATGTGGTTTTGCAGATGTTATTACCCCCGCTTGCCCTGTGTGTCAAAAAAACTGGGTGAACTCAGCTTGAGAAGGCAACCTGAGGTAGAGCGTAAAAATCCTTCAAATGAACAGGTTATCGAAGATCTTTTGTTGAATGGGTTCGAACCTTTCTCGGAGAGCGAGTATTCTCCTGAAACGAACGTAGATGAACTTTTTATAACCATTGGAGAGGACTCGCGACCGTTCGCGAAAGTTAGTGTGCTTGGTAGGGAGATTATAGGGCTCTTAGATAGTGGAGCTCACCGGTCAGTATTGGGCACAGGTTGTAAAAAGCTAATAAAGATGCTGAATTTGAAAATATTCCCGGCAGATGTGTTTGTGCAGACTGCTTCGGGAATGAAAGTAGATGTCGAAGGGTTTGTATATCTACCCATAACGTTTAATAACGAAAATCGGATTATTAAAACCCTCGTGGCGCCCAAATTACAGCGGAGATTGATTTTAGGATACAATGATTTTTGGAAAGCTTTTAATATCCAACCTGCAATATCGACCAGTGACTCTCAAGAACTGGAGGGGGAAATAAATGAAAGTATAAGGATAGAGGAGTTAGAGTGGAATGAACAAAGAGAGGAAGAGGATAAATTGAGTGAGGTTCAAAACAAATTACTAGAAGAAGTAAAACGAAAATTTAAGATTGCGGTCGACGATCAAATTTTGGATGTCACACCGTTAGCAACTCACAAAATTGAATTTAAAGATGAATTCAAATCATCACCATCAATTAGCATAAACCCATATCCGACTTCTCCCGAGATGCAAAAGCGCATCAATCGCGAGATCGACCAAATGTTGAAGTTACAAGTTATCGAGCCACGAAATAGATTCTCCGTTTTCGATGGTGGAATTCTCACTTGCTCTCCTCTCATGTAACAACTCAGCTCCAGGAATTGATAGAATCAAGTTCAACTTGCTCAAAAATCTCCCAGACATCGCGAAGAGACGCTTGTTGAACTTATTCAATCAATTTCTGGAGCACAACATTGTTCCGGATGATTGGAGGCAAGTAAGAGTTATCGCCATTCGAAAACCCGGTAAACCCGCGTCGGATTATAACTCGTACCGTCCCATCGCGATGCTGTCCTGTATACGGAAATTGTTGGAGAAAATGATTCTTTTTCGTCTAGACAAATGGGTCGAGTCGAATGGTTTACTTTCAGATACGCAATTTGGATTTCGGAGAGGCAAAGGAACGAGCGACTGTCTTGCGTTGCTTTCAACTGAAATTCAACTGGCCTATGCGCAAAAACAGCAAATGGGTTCAGTTTTCTTGGATATTAAGGGGGCTTTTGATTCTGTTTGTATCGATGTCCTTTCGGATAAACTCCACGACAGTGGGCTTTCACCAATTATGAACAACTATTTGAGCAACTTGTTGTCTGAGAAATATATGAGCTTTTCTCATGGAAACTCGACAACTTCACGAATTAGTTACATGGGTCTCCCCCAGGGCTCATGTTTAAGCCCCCTTCTTTATCATTTTTACGTTAAAGACATTGATGGTTGTCTTGATGAAAATTGCTCGCTAAGGCAGCTTGCAGATGACGGCGTTGTGTCCGTTATAGGGCCAAGTGCACCGGACCTGCAAGGACCATTGCAAGATACCTTAGACAATTTGTCTACTTGGGCTATGAAGCTGGGTATCGAATTCTCTCCGGAGAAAACTGAGTTGGTTGTTTTTTCTAGGAAGCATCATCCTGCACAGTTACAGCTTCAACTAAAGGGTAGAACAATCACTCAAAGTATATCTTTCAAGTATTTAGGTGTCTGGTTCGATTCCAAATGCACATGGGGAAAACATATTGCGTATCTAAAACAAAAATGCCAACAAAGAATCAATTTTCTTCGTACAATTACCGGAACTTGGTGGGGAGCACACCCGGAAGATCTTATCAGGTTGTATGGAACAACCATCTTGTCGGTTCTAGAGTATGGTAGCTTCTGCTTTCAATCCGCGGCAAAAACACATATCTTGAAGCTGCAACGAGTTCAATACCGTTGCCTCCGAATCGCGCTTGGCTGTATGCACTCGACGCATACGATGAGCCTCGAAGTACTCGCGGGTGTTCTCCCACTGACAGATCGTTTCGCTGAGCTGTCTTTCCGGTTCCTCATCCGTTGTGAAGTATTGAATCCTTTGGTAATAGAACACTTTGAGAAGCTGCTCGACCAAAATCCTCAAACAAGATTCATGAGTTTGTACTATGAGTACATGACGCTAGAGGTTGGTCCTTCTTCATTAATCTCCAATCGTGATTGCTTCCAAGCCTTCTATAGTCCCTCTGTAAATTTTGATCTGACCATGATGCAAGAAATCCATGGAATACCAGATCACCATCGGTCGATGGTTGTTCCCTCAATTTTTGCAATCAATTACCACCATGTAAGTAACGATAAAAGATTTTTCACAGATGGGTCAACCATAAATGCTTCCACTGGATTTGGTGTATTTAATCAATTTCATAGCGCCTCCTATAAACTGCAGAAACCATGCTCCGTATACGTTGCGGAACTCGCAGCTATATTTTACGCAGTAGAGCGAATTGCCTCACTACCTTCTGACCATTATTTCATTTTTACGGATAGTCTTAGCTCATTGGAGGCTATTCGTTCAATGAGGCCGATGAAGCACTCCTCGTATTTCCTGCCTGAAATACGATCTAAACTGAGTGCTTTATCTAACTGCTCCTATACTATCACCTTAGCTTGGGTCCCATCTCATTGCTCAATTCCGGGTAATGAGAAAGCGGACTCATTGGCTAAGGTGGGCGCTATGGAAGGCGATATTTTTGAGCGACAAATCGCCTTCAACGAATTTTTCTCCATT